>NW_027463981.1:0-98889 GCF_050947455.1 Rhinoderma darwinii
GGACATAATGCCGGTAATATGAAGGAGCAGGGACATAATGCCGGTAATATGAAGGAGCAGGGACATAATGCCGGTAATATGAAGGAACAGGGACATAATGCCTGTAATATGAAAGAACAGGGACATAATGCCGGTAATATGAAGGAACAGGGACATAATGCCGGTAATATGAAGGAACGGGAATATAGTGCCTGTAATATGATGGAACAGGGACATAATGCCAGTAATATGAAGGATCAGGGACATAATGTCTGTAATATGTAGGTACAGGGACATCATGTCTGTAATATGAAGGAACAGGGACATAATGCCTGTAATATGAAGGAACAGGGACATAATGGCGGTAATATGATGGGACAGGGACATAATGCCTGTAATATGAAGGAACAGGGACATAATGGCGGTAATATGATGGAACAGGGACATAATGCCAGTAATATGAAGGAACAGGGACATAATGCCTGTAATATGAAGGAACAGGGACATAATGCCGGTAATATGAAGGAACAGGTAAATAATGCCTGTAATATGAAGAAACAGGGACATAATGCCTGTAATATGACGGAACAGGGACATAATGCAGGTAATATGAAGGAACAGGGACATAATGCCGGTAATATGAAGGAAAAGGGACATCATGCCTGTAATATGAAGGAACAGGGACATAATGCCGGTAATATGAAGGAAAAGGGACATAATGCCGGTAATATGATGGAAAAGGGACATAAGGCCTGTAATATGAAGGAACAGGGACATAATGCCGGTAATATGAAGGAAAAGGGACATAATGCCTGTAATATGAAGGAACAGGGACATAATGCCGGTAAAATGAAGGAACAGGGACATAATCCCTGTAATATGAAGGAACAGGGACATAATGCCTGTAATATGAAGGAACAGGGACATCATTCCTGTAATATGAAGGAACAGGGACATAATGCCGGTAATATGAAGGAACAGGGACATAATGTCGGTAATATGAAGGAAAAGGGAAATAATGCCTTTAATATGAAGGAACAGGGACATAATGCCGGTAATATGAAGGATCAGGGACATAATGCCTGTAATATGAAGGAACAGGGACATAATGCCGGTAATATGATGGAACAGGGAAATAATGTATGTAATATGTAGGAACAGGGACATCATGTCTGTAATATGAAGGAACAGGGACATAATGCCTGTAATATGAAGGAAAAGGGACATAATGCCTGTAATATGAAGGAACAGGGACATAATGCCGGTAATATGATGGAACAGGGACATAATGCCTGTAATATGAAGGAACAGGGACATAATGGCGGTATTATGATGGAACAGGGACATAATGCCAGTAATATGAAGGAACAGGGACATAATGCCTGTAATATGAAGGAACAGGGACATAATGCCGGTAATATGAAGGAACAGGGAAATAATGCCTGTAATATGAAGAAACAGGGACATAATGCCTGTAATATGACGGAACAGGGACATAATGCAGGTAATATGAAGGAACAGGGACATAATGCCGGTAATATGAAGGAAAAGGGACATCATGCCTGTAATATGAAGGAACAGGGACATAATGCCGGTAATATGAAGGAAAAGGGACATAATGCCGGTAATATGAAGGAAAAGGGACATAAGGCCTGTAATATGAAGGAACAGGGACATAATGCCGGTAATATGAAGGAACAGGGACATAATCCCTGTAATATGAAGGAACAGGGACATAATGCCTGTAATATGAAGGAACAGGGACATCATTCCTGTAATATGAAGGAACAGGGACATAATGCCGGTAATATGAAGGAACAGGGACATAATGTCGGTAATATGAAGGAAAAGGGAAATAATGCCTTTAATATGAAGGATCAGGGACATAATGCCTGTAATATGAAGGAACAGGGACATAATGCCGGTAATATGATGGAACAGGGAAATAATGTATGTAATATGTAGGAACAGGGACATCATGTCTGTAATATGAAGGAACAGGGACATAATGCCTGTAATATGAAGGAAAAGGGACATAATGCCTGTAATATGAAGGAACAGGGACATAATGCCGGTAATATGAAGGAACAGGGACATAATGCCTGTAATATGAAGGAACAGGGACATAATGCCTGTAATATGAAGGAACAGGGACATCATTCCTGTAATATGAAGGAACAGGGACATAATGCTGGTAATATGAAGGAACAGAGACATAATTCCTGTAATATGAAGGAACAGGGACATAATGCCGGTAATATGAAGGAACAGGGACATAATGCCGGCAATATGAAGTAACAGGGACATAATGACAGTAATATGAAGGAACAGGGAAATAATGCCGGTAAGATGAAGGAACTGGGACTTAATGCCGATAATATGAAGGAACAGGGACATAATGCCTGTAATATGAAGGAACAGGGAGGTAATGCCGATAATATGAAAGAACATGGACAAAATGCCAGTAATATGAGGGAACAGGGACATAATGCCTGTAATATGAAGGAACAGGGAAATAATGCCGGAAATATGAAGGAACAGGGACATAATGCCGGAAATATGAAGGAACAGGGACATAATGCCTGTAATATGAGGGGACAGGGACATTATGCCGGTAATATGAGAGGACATTGACATAATGCCTGTAATATGAAGGAACAGGGACATGAAGCCTGTAATATGAAGGGTCAGGGACATAATGCCTGTAGTATGAAGGAACAAGGACATAATACCGGTAAAATGAAGGAACAGGGACAAAATGCCTGTAATATGAAAGAGCAGGGACATAATGCCGTTAATTAGAAGGAACAGGGACATAATGCCAGTAAGATGAGGGAACAGGGACATAATGCCGATAAGATGAGGGAAAAGGGACAAAATGCCGGTAAGATGAGGAAACAGGGACATAATGCCAGTTCAGATGAAGGAACAGGGACATAAAGCCGTTTCAGATGAATGAACAGGGACATAATGCCTGGTAGATGAAGGAACAGTCATATAATGCCGGTTCAGATGAAGGAAGAGGGACATAATGCCTGGTAGATGAGGGAACAGGGACATAAAGCCTGTAATATGAAGGAACAGGGACATAAAGCCTGTAATATGAAGGAACAGGGACATAATGCCGGTAATACGAAGGAACAAGGACATAATGCCGGTAATATGATGGAACAGGGACATAATGCCAGTAAGATGAGGGAACAGGGACATAATGCCTGTAATATGAAGGAACAGGGACAAAATGCCAGTAATATGAAGGAACAGGGAAATAATGCCGGTAAGATGAAGGAACAGGGACATAATGCCTGTAATATGAAGGAACAGGGACATAATGCCGATAATATGAAGGAATAGAGATATAATGCCGGGAAGATGAAGGGACAGGCACATAATGCCGGTAATATGAAGGAACAGGGACATAATGCCTGTAATATGAAGGAACAGGGAAATAATGCCGGAAATATGAAGGAACAGGGACATAATGCCGGAAAAATGAAGGAACAGGGACATAATGCCGGTAATATGAGGAGACAGGGACATTATGCCGGTAATATGAGAGGACATTGACATAATGCCTGTAATATGAAGGAACAGGGACATGAAGCCTGTAATATGAAGGAACAAGGACATAATACCGGTAAAATGAAGGAGCAGGGACATAATGCCGGTGATTAGAAGGAACAGGGAAATAATGCCAGTAAGATGAGGGAACAGGGACATAATGCCGATAAGATGAGGGAAAAGGGACAAAATGCTGGTAAGATGAGGAAACAGGGACATAATGCCGGTTCAGATGAAGGAACAGGGACATAAAGCCGTTTCAGATGAAGGAACAGGGACATAATGCCTGGTAGATGAAGGAACAGTCATATAATGCCGGTTCAGATGAAGGAAGAGGGACATAATGCCTGGTAGATGAGGGAACAGGGACATAAAGCCTGTAATATGAAGGAACAGGGACATAAAGCCTGTAATATGAAGGAACAGGGACATAATGCCTGTAATATGAGGGAACAAGGACATAAAGCCGGTAATATGAAGGAACAGGGACATAAAGCCGGTAATATGAAGGAACAGGGACATAATGCCTCGAAGATGAGGGAACAGGGACATAATGCCTGTAATATGAAGGAACAGGGACATGAAGCCAGTAATATGAAGGATCAGGGACATAATGCCAGTAATATGAAGGAACAGTCGCTTTATGCCGGTAATATGAAGGAACAGGGACATAATGCCGGTAATATGAAGGAACAGGGACATAATGCCTGTAATATGAAAGAACAGGGACATAATGCCTGTAATATGAAGGAACAGGGACATAATGCCGGTAATATGATGGAACAGGGACATAATGCCTGTAATATGAAGGAACAGGTACATAAAGCCGGTAATATGAAGGAACAGGGACATAAAGCCGGTAATATGAAGGAACAGGGACATAATGCCTCGAAGATGAGGGAACAGGGACATAATGCCTGTAATATGAAGGAACAGGGACATGAAGCCAGTAATATGAAGGATCAGGGACATAATGCCAGTAATATGAAGGAACAGTCGCTTTATGCCGGTAATATGAAGGAACAGGGACATAATGCCGGTAATATGAAGGAACAGGGAAATAATGCCTGTAATATGAAAGAACAGGGACATAATGCCTGTAATATGAAGGAACAGGGACATAATGCCGGTAATATGATGGAACAGGGACATAATGCCTGTAATATGAAGGAACAGGGACATTATGGCTGTAATATGAAGGAACAGGGACATAATGCCGGTAATAAGAAGGGACAGGGAAATAATGCTTGTAGGGTGAAGGAACAGGGAAATAATTCCGGTAATATGAAGGAACAGGGACATAATGCCGGTAATATGAAGTAACGGGGATATAGTGCCTGTAATATGAAGGAAAAGGGACATAAGGCCTGTAATATGAAGGAACAGGGAAATAATGCTTGTAGGGGGAAGGAACAGGGAAATAATTCCGGTAATATGAAGGAACAGGGACATAATGCCGGTAATATGAAGTAACGGGGATATAGTGCCTGTAATATGAAGGAAAAGGGACATAAGGCCTGTAATATGAAGGAACAGGGACATAATGCCTGTAATATGAAGGAACAGGGACATAATGCCGGTAATATGAAGGAACAGGGACATAATTCCTGTAATATGAAGGAGCAGGGACATAATGCCGGTAATATAAGGGAAAAGGGACATAATGCCTGTAATATGAAGGAAGAGGCACATATTGCTGGTAAGATAAGGGAACAGGGACATAATGCATGTAATATGAAGGAACAGGGACATATTGCCTGTAGTATGAAGGAACAGGGACGTAATGCCGAAAATATGAAGGAACAGGGACATAATGCTTGTAAGAGTAGGGAACAGGGACATAATGCCGGTAATACGAAGGAACAAGGACATAATGCCGGTAATATGATGGAACAGGGACATAATGCCAGTAAGATGAGGGAACAGGGACATAATGCCGGTAATATGAAGGGACAGGGACATAATGCCGATAATATAAAGGAACATGGACATAATGCCGGTAATATGAAAGAACTGGGATATAATGCCGGTAATATGAGGGAACAGGGACATATTACCGGCATTATGTCCCTGTACCCTCCTACACTGGACATAATGCAAGTAATACGAAGGAACAGGGAAATAAGGCCGGTAATATGAAGAAACAGGGACATAATGCCTGTAATATGAAGGAACAGGGACATAAGGCCTGCAATATGAAGTAACAGGGATATAATGCCGGTAATATGAAGGAGCAGGGACATAATGCCGGTAATATGAAGGAGCAGGGACATAATGCCGGTAATATGAAGGAACAGGGACATAATGCCTGTAATATGAAAGAACAGGGACATAATGCCGGTAATATGAAGGAACAGGGACATAATGCCGGTAATATGAAGGAACGGGAATATAGTGCCTGTAATATGAAGGAACAGGGACATAATGCCGGTAATATGAAGGAACAGGGACATAATGCCGGTAATATGAAGGAACGGGAATATAGTGCCTGTAATATGAAGGAACAGGGACATAATGCCGGTAATATGAAGGAACAGGGAAATAATGCCTGTAATATGAAGGAACAGGGACATAATGCCGGTAATATGAAGGAACAGGGACATCATTCCTGTAATATGAAGGAACAGGGACATAATGCCGGTAATATGAAGGAACAGCGACATAATGCCTGTAATATGAAAGAACAGGTACATAATGCCGGTAATATGAAGGAACAGGGACATAATGCCGGTAATATGAAGGAACAGGGAAATAATGCCTGTAATATGAAGGAACAGGGACATAATGCCGGTAATATGAAGGAACAGGGACATCATTCCTGTAATATGAAGGAACAGGGACATAATGCCGGTAATATGAAGGAACAGCGACATAATGCCTGTAATATGAAGGAACAGGGACATAATGCCGGTAATATGATGGAACAGGGACATAATGCCTGTAATATGAAGGAACAGGGCCATAATGCTGGTAATATGATGGAACAGGGACATAATGCCAGTAATATGAAGGAACAGGGACATAATGCCTGTAATATGAAGGAACAGGGACATAATGCCGGTAATATGAAGGAACAGGGAAATAATGCCTGTAATATGAAGGAACAGGGACATAATGCCTGTAATATGACGGAACAGGGACATAATGCAGGTAATATGAAGGAACAGGGACATAATGCCGGTAATATGAAGGAACAGGGACATAATGCCTGTAATATGACGGAACAGGGACATAATGCAGGTAATATGAAGGAACAGGGACATAATGCCGGTAATATGAAGGAACAGGGACATAATGCCGGTAATATGAAGGAACGGGGACATAATGCCGGTAATATGAAGGAACGGGGATATAGTGCCTGTAATATGAAGGAAAAGGGACATAAGGCCTGCAATATGAAGTAACAGGGATATAATGCCGGTAATATGAAGGAACAGGGACATAATGCCGGTAATATGAAGGAACAGGGACATAATGCCTGTAATATGATGGAACAGGGACATAATGCCTGTAATATGATGGAACAGGGACATAATGCCAGTAATATGAAGGAACAGGGACATAATGCCTGTAATATGAAGGAACAGGGACATAATGCCGGTAATATGAAGGAACAGGGAAATAATGCCTGTAATATGAAGAAACAGGGACATAATGCCTGTAATATGACGGAACAGGGACATAATGCAGGTAATATGAAGGAACAGGGACATAATGCCGGTAATATGAAGGAAAAGGGACATCATGCCTGTAATATGAAGGAACAGGGACATAATGCCGGTAATATGAAGGAAAAGGGACATAATGCCGGTAATATGAAGGAAAAGGGACATAAGGCCTGTAATATGAAGGAACAGGGACATAATGCCGGTAATATGAAGGAACAGGGACATAATCCCTGTAATATGAAGGAACAGGGACATAATGCCTGTAATATGAAGGAACAGGGACATCATTCCTGTAATATGAAGGAACAGGGACATAATGCCGGTAATATGAAGGAACAGGGACATAATGTCGGTAATATGAAGGAAAAGGGAAATAATGCCTTTAATATGAAGGATCAGGGACATAATGCCTGTAATATGAAGGAACAGGGACATAATGCCGGTAATATGATGGAACAGGGAAATAATGTATGTAATATGTAGGAACAGGGACATCATGTCTGTAATATGAAGGAACAGGGACATAATGCCTGTAATATGAAGGAAAAGGGACATAATGCCTGTAATATGAAGGAACAGGGACATAATGCCGGTAATATGAAGGAACAGGGACATAATGCCTGTAATATGAAGGAACAGGGACATAATGCCTGTAATATGAAGGAACAGGGACATCATTCCTGTAATATGAAGGAACAGGGACATAATGCTGGTAATATGAAGGAACAGAGACATAATTCCTGTAATATGAAGGAACAGGGACATAATGCCGGTAATATGAAGGAACAGGGACATAATGCCGGCAATATGAAGTAACAGGGACATAATGACAGTAATATGAAGGAACAGGGAAATAATGCCGGTAAGATGAAGGAACTGGGACATAATGCCGATAATATGAAGGAACAGGGACATAATGCCTGTAATATGAAGGAACAGGGAGGTAATGCCGATAATATGAAAGAACATGGACAAAATGCCAGTAATATGAGGGAACAGGGACATAATGCCTGTAATATGAAGGAACAGGGAAATAATGCCGGAAATATGAAGGAACAGGGACATAATGCCGGAAATATGAAGGAACAGGGACATAATGCCTGTAATATGAGGGGACAGGGACATTATGCCGGTAATATGAGAGGACATTGACATAATGCCTGTAATATGAAGGAACAGGGACATGAAGCCTGTAATATGAAGGGTCAGGGACATAATGCCTGTAGTATGAAGGAACAAGGACATAATACCGGTAAAATGAAGGAACAGGGACAAAATGCCTGTAATATGAAAGAGCAGGGACATAATGCCGTTAATTAGAAGGAACAGGGACATAATGCCAGTAAGATGAGGGAACAGGGACATAATGCCGATAAGATGAGGGAAAAGGGACAAAATGCCGGTAAGATGAGGAAACAGGGACATAATGCCAGTTCAGATGAACGAACAGGGACATAAAGCCGTTTCAGATGAATGAACAGGGACATAATGCCTGGTAGATGAAGGAACAGTCATATAATGCCGGTTCAGATGAAGGAAGAGGGACATAATGCCTGGTAGATGAGGGAACAGGGACATAAAGCCTGTAATATGAAGGAACAGGGACATAAAGCCTGTAATATGAAGGAACAGGGACATAATGCCGGTAATACGAAGGAACAAGGACATAATGCCGGTAATATGATGGAACAGGGACATAATGCCAGTAAGATGAGGGAACAGGGACATAATGCCTGTAATATGAAGGAACAGGGACAAAATGCCAGTAATATGAAGGAACAGGGAAATAATGCCGGTAAGATGAAGGAACAGGGACATAATGCCTGTAATATGAAGGAACAGGGACATAATGCCGATAATATGAAGGAATAGAGATATAATGCCGGGAAGATGAAGGGACAGGCACATAATGCCGGTAATATGAAGGAACAGGGACATAATGCCTGTAATATGAAGGAACAGGGAAATAATGCCGGAAATATGAAGGAACAGGGACATAATGCCGGAAAAATGAAGGAACAGGGACATAATGCCGGTAATATGAGGAGACAGGGACATTATGCCGGTAATATGAGAGGACATTGACATAATGCCTGTAATATGAAGGAACAGGGACATGAAGCCTGTAATATGAAGGAACAAGGACATAATACCGGTAAAATGAAGGAGCAGGGACATAATGCCGGTGATTAGAAGGAACAGGGAAATAATGCCAGTAAGATGAGGGAACAGGGACATAATGCCGATAAGATGAGGGAAAAGGGACAAAATGCTGGTAAGATGAGGAAACAGGGACATAATGCCGGTTCAGATGAAGGAACAGGGACATAAAGCCGTTTCAGATGAAGGAACAGGGACATAATGCCTGGTAGATGAAGGAACAGTCATATAATGCCGGTTCAGATGAAGGAAGAGGGACATAATGCCTGGTAGATGAGGGAACAGGGACATAAAGCCTGTAATATGAAGGAACAGGGACATAAAGCCTGTAATATGAAGGAACAGGGACATAATGCCTGTAATATGAGGGAACAAGGACATAAAGCCGGTAATATGAAGGAACAGGGACATAAAGCCGGTAATATGAAGGAACAGGGACATAATGCCTCGAAGATGAGGGAACAGGGACATAATGCCTGTAATATGAAGGAACAGGGACATGAAGCCAGTAATATGAAGGATCAGGGACATAATGCCAGTAATATGAAGGAACAGTCGCTTTATGCCGGTAATATGAAGGAACAGGGACATAATGCCGGTAATATGAAGGAACAGGGACATAATGCCTGTAATATGAAAGAACAGGGACATAATGCCTGTAATATGAAGGAACAGGGACATAATGCCGGTAATATGATGGAACAGGGACATAATGCCTGTAATATGAAGGAACAGGGACATAAAGCCGGTAATATGAAGGAACAGGGACATAAAGCCGGTAATATGAAGGAACAGGGACATAATGCCTCGAAGATGAGGGAACAGGGACATAATGCCTGTAATATGAAGGAACAGGGACATGAAGCCAGTAATATGAAGGATCAGGGACATAATGCCAGTAATATGAAGGAACAGTCGCTTTATGCCGGTAATATGAAGGAACAGGGACATAATGCCGGTAATATGAAGGAACAGGGAAATAATGCCTGTAATATGAAAGAACAGGGACATAATGCCTGTAATATGAAGGAACAGGGACATAATGCCGGTAATATGATGGAACAGGGACATAATGCCTGTAATATGAAGGAACAGGGACATTATGGCTGTAATATGAAGGAACAGGGACATAATGCCGGTAATAAGAAGGGACAGGGAAATAATGCTTGTAGGGTGAAGGAACAGGGAAATAATTCCGGTAATATGAAGGAACAGGGACATAATGCCGGTAATATGAAGTAACGGGGATATAGTGCCTGTAATATGAAGGAAAAGGGACATAAGGCCTGTAATATGAAGGAACAGGGAAATAATGCTTGTAGGGGGAAGGAACAGGGAAATAATTCCGGTAATATGAAGGAACAGGGACATAATGCCGGTAATATGAAGTAACGGGGATATAGTGCCTGTAATATGAAGGAAAAGGGACATAAGGCCTGTAATATGAAGGAACAGGGACATAATGCCTGTAATATGAAGGAACAGGGACATAATGCCGGTAATATGAAGGAACAGGGACATAATTCCTGTAATATGAAGGAGCAGGGACATAATGCCGGTAATATAAGGGAAAAGGGACATAATGCCTGTAATATGAAGGAAGAGGCACATATTGCTGGTAAGATAAGGGAACAGGGACATAATGCATGTAATATGAAGGAACAGGGACATATTGCCTGTAGTATGAAGGAACAGGGACGTAATGCCGAAAATATGAAGGAACAGGGACATAATGCTTGTAAGAGTAGGGAACAGGGACATAATGCCGGTAATACGAAGGAACAAGGACATAATGCCGGTAATATGATGGAACAGGGACATAATGCCAGTAAGATGAGGGAACAGGGACATAATGCCGGTAATATGAAGGGACAGGGACATAATGCCGATAATATAAAGGAACATGGACATAATGCCGGTAATATGAAAGAACTGGGATATAATGCCGGTAATATGAGGGAACAGGGACATATTACCGGCATTATGTCCCTGTACCCTCCTACACTGGACATAATGCAAGTAATACGAAGGAACAGGGAAATAAGGCCGGTAATATGAAGAAACAGGGACATAATGCCTGTAATATGAAGGAACAGGGACATAAGGCCTGCAATATGAAGTAACAGGGATATAATGCCGGTAATATGAAGGAGCAGGGACATAATGCCGGTAATATGAAGGAGCAGGGACATAATGCCGGTAATATGAAGGAACAGGGACATAATGCCTGTAATATGAAAGAACAGGGACATAATGCCGGTAATATGAAGGAACAGGGACATAATGCCGGTAATATGAAGGAACGGGAATATAGTGCCTGTAATATGAAGGAACAGGGACATAATGCCGGTAATATGAAGGAACGGGAATATAGTGCCTGTAATATGAAGGAACAGGGACATAATGCCGGTAATATGAAGGAACGGGAATATAGTGCCTGTAATATGAAGGAACAGGGACATAATGCCGGTAATATGAAGGAACAGGGAAATAATGCCTGTAATATGAAGGAACAGGGACATAATGCCGGTAATATGAAGGAACAGGGACATCATTCCTGTAATATGAAGGAACAGGGACATAATGCCGGTAATATGAAGGAACAGCGACATAATGCCTGTAATATGAAAGAACAGGTACATAATGCCGGTAATATGAAGGAACAGGGACATAATGCCGGTAATATGAAGGAACAGGGAAATAATGCCTGTAATATGAAGGAACAGGGACATAATGCCGGTAATATGAAGGAACAGGGACATCATTCCTGTAATATGAAGGAACAGGGACATAATGCCGGTAATATGAAGGAACAGCGACATAATGCCTGTAATATGAAGGAACAGGGACATAATGCCGGTAATATGATGGAACAGGGACATAATGCCTGTAATATGAAGGAACAGGGCCATAATGCTGGTAATATGATGGAACAGGGACATAATGCCAGTAATATGAAGGAACAGGGACATAATGCCTGTAATATGAAGGAACAGGGACATAATGCCGGTAATATGAAGGAACAGGGAAATAATGCCTGTAATATGAAGGAACAGGGACATAATGCCTGTAATATGACGGAACAGGGACATAATGCAGGTAATATGAAGGAACAGGGACATAATGCCGGTAATATGAAGGAACAGGGACATAATGCCTGTAATATGACGGAACAGGGACATAATGCAGGTAATATGAAGGAACAGGGACATAATGCCGGTAATATGAAGGAACAGGGACATAATGCCGGTAATATGAAGGAACGGGGACATAATGCCGGTAATATGAAGGAACGGGGATATAGTGCCTGTAATATGAAGGAAAAGGGACATAAGGCCTGCAATATGAAGTAACAGGGATATAATGCCGGTAATATGAAGGAACAGGGACATAATGCCGGTAATATGAAGGAACAGGGACATAATGCCTGTAATATGACGGAACAGGGACATAATGCAGGTAATATGAAGGAACAGGGACATAATGCCGGTAATATGAAGGAACAGGGACATAATGCCAGTGATATGAAGGAACAGGGAAATAATGCCGGTAATATGAAGGAACAGGGATATAATGCCTGTAATATGAAGGAACAGGGACATAATGCCGGTAATATGAAGGAACAGGGACATAATGCCGGTAATATGATGGAACAGGGACATAATGCCTTTAATATGAAGGAACAGGGACATAATGCCGGTAATATGAAGGATCAGGGACATAATGCCTGTAATATGAAGGAACAGGCGCTTTATGCCGGTAATATGAAGGAACAGGGACATAATGCCGGTAATATGATGGAACAGGGAAATAGTGTCTGTAATATTTAGGAACAGGGACATCATGTCTGTAATATGAAGGAACAGGGACATAATGCCTGTAATATGAAGGAACAGCGACATAATGCCGGTAATATGAAGGAACAGGGACATAATGCCTGTAATATGAAGGAACAGGGACATAATGCCGGTAATATGATGGAACAGTGACATAATGCCTGTAATATGAAGGAACAGGGACATAATGCCGGTAATATGAAGGAACAGGGAAATAATGCCTGTAATAGGAAGGAACAGGGACATAATGCCTGTAATATGACGGAACAGGGACATAATGCAGGTAATATGAAGGAACAGGGACATAATGCCGGTAATATGAAGGAAAAGGGACATAATGCCTGTAATATGAAGGAACAGGGACATAATGCCGGTAATATGAAGGAACAGGGACATAATACCTGTAATATGAAGGAACAGGGACATAATGCCTGTAATATGAAGGAACAGGGACATCATTCCTGTAATATGAAGGAACAGGGACATAATGCCTTTAATATGAAGGAACAGGGACATAATGCCGGTAATATGAAGGAACAGGGACATAATGCCTGTAATATGAAGGAACAGGGACATAATGCCGGTAATATGAAGGAACAGGGACATAATGCGGTAATATGAATGAACAGGGAAATAATGCCGGTAATATGAAGGAACAGGGACATAATGCCGGTAATATGAAGGAACGGGGATATAGTGCCTGTAATATGAAGGAAAAGGGACATAAGGCCAGTAATATGAAGGAACAGGGAAATAATGCCGGTAATATGAAGGAACAGGGACATAATGCCGGTAATATGAAGGAACAGGGACATAATGCCTGTAATATGAAGGAACAGGCGCTTTATGCCGGTAATATGAAGGAACAGGGACATAATGCCGGTAATATGAAGGAACAGGGACATAATGCCGATAATATGAAGGAACAAGGACATAATGCCGGTAATATGAAGGAACAGGGACATAATGCCGGTAATATGAAGGAACGGGAATATAGTGCCTGTAATATGTAGGAACAGGGACATCATGTCTTTAATATGAAGGAACAGGGACATAATGCCTGTAATATGAAGGAACAGCGACATAATGCCGGTAATATGAAGGAACAGGGACATAATGCCTGTAATATGAAGGAACAGGGACATAATGGCGGTAATATGATGGAACAGGGACATAATGCCTGTAATATGAAGGAACAGGGACATAATGCCGGTAATATGATGGAACAGGGACATAATGCCAGTAATATGAAGGAACAGGGACATAATGCCTGTAATATGAAGGAACAGGGACATAATGCCGGTAATATGAAGGAACAGGGAAATAATGCCTGTAATATGAAGGAACAGGGACATAATGCCTGTAATATGAAGGAACAGGGACATAATGCAGGTAATATGAAGGAACAGGGACATAATGCGGTAATATGAAGGAAAAGGGACATCATGCCTGTAATATGAAGGAACAGGGACATAATGCCGGTAATATGAAGGAAAAGGGACATAATGCCGGTAATATGAAGGAAAAGGGACATAAGGCCTGTAATATGAAGGAACAGAGACATAATGCCGGTAATATGAAGGAAAAGGGACATAATGCCTGTAATATGAAGGACAGGGACATAATGCCGGTAATATGAAGGAACAGGGACATAATGCCTGTAATATGAAGGAACAGGGACATAATGCCTGTAATATGAAGGAACAGGGACATCATTCCTGTAATATGAAGGAACAGGGACATAATGCCGGTAATATGAAGGAACAGGGACATAATACGGTAATATGAAGGAACAGGGACATAATGCCTGTAATATGAAGGAACAGAGACATAATTCCTGTAATATGAAGGAACAGGACATAATGCCGGTAATATGAAGGAACAGGGACATAATGCGGTAATATGAATGAACAGGGAAATAATGCCGGTAATATGAAGGAACAGGGACATAATGCCGGTAATATGAAGGAACGGGGATATAATGCCTGTAATATGAAGGAACAGGGAAATAAGGCCTGCAATATGAAGTAACAGGGATATAATGCCGGTAATATGAAGGAGCAGGGACATAATGCCGGTAATATGAAGGAACAGGGAAATAATGACGGTAATATGAAGGAACAGGGACATAATGCCTGTAATATGAAAGAACCGGGACATAATGCCGGTAGTATGAAGGAACAGGGACATAAATGCCGGTAATATGAAGGAACGGGAATATAGTGCCTGTAATATGAAGGAACAGGGACATAATGCCAGTGATATGAAGGAACAGGGAAATAATGCCGGTAATATGAAGGAACAGGGATATAATGCCTGTAATATGAAGGAACAGGGACATAATGCCGGTAATATGAAGGAACAGGGACATAATGTCGGTAATATGAAGGAAAAGGGAAATAATGCCTTTAATATGAAGGAACAGGGACATAATGCCGGTAATATGAAGGATCAGGGACATAATGCCTGTAATATGAAGGAACAGGGACATAATGCCGGTAATATGATGGAACAGGGAAATAATGTATGTAATATGTAGGAACAGGGACATCATGTCTGTAATATGAAGGAACAGGGACATAATGCCTGTAATATGAAGGAAAAGGGACATAATGCCTGTAATATGAAGGAACAGGGACATAATGCCGGTAATATGAAGGAACAGGGACATAATGCCTGTAATATGAAGGAACAGGGACATAATGCTGGTAATATGAAGGAACAGAGACATAATTCCTGTAATATGAAGGAACAGGGACATAATGCCGGTAATATGAAGGAACAGGGACATAATGCCGGTAATATGAATGAACAGGGAAATAATGCCGGTAATATGAAGGAACGGGGACATAATGCCGGTAATATGAAGGAACGGGGATATAGTGCCTGTAATATGAAGGAAAAGGGACATAAGGCCTGCAATATGAAGTAACAGGGATATATGCCGGTAATATGAAGGAGCATGGACATAATGCCGGTAATATGAAGGAGCAGGGACATAATGCCGGTAATATGAAGGAGGCAGGGACATATGCCGGTAATATGAAGGAACAGGGACATAATGCCTGTAATATGAAAGAACAGGACATAATGCCGGTAATATGAAGGAACAGGGACATAATGCCGGTAATATGAAGGAACAGGGATATAATCCCGGTAATATGAAGGAACAGGGACATAATGCCGGTAATATGAAGGAACGGAATATAGTGCCTGTAATATGAAGGAACAGGGACATAATGCCAGTAATATGAAGGAACAGGAAATAATGCCGGTAATATGAAGGAACAGGGATATAATGCCTGTAATATGAAGGAACAGGGACATAATGCCGGTAATATGAAGGAACAGGGACATAATGCCGATAATATGAAGGAACAAGGACATAATGCCGGTAATATGAAGGAACAGGGACATAATGACGGTAATATGAAGGAACGGGAATATAGTGCCTGTAATATGTAGGAACAGGGACATCATGTCTTTAATATGAAGGAACAGGGACATAATGCCGGTAATATGAAGGAACAGGGACATAATGCCTGTAATATGAAGGAACAGCGACATAATGCCGGTAATATGAAGGAACAGGGACATAATGCCTGTAATATGAAGGAACAGGGACATAATGCCGGTAATATGATGGAACAGGGACATAATGCCTGTAATATGAAGGAACAGGGACATAATGCCGGTAATATGATGGAACAGGGACATAATGCCAGTAATATGAAGGAACAGGGACATAATGCCTGTAATATGAAGGAACAGGGACATAATGCCGGTAATATGAAGGAACAGGGAAATAATGCCTGTAATATGAAGGAACAGGGACATAATGCCTGTAATATGACGGAACAGGGACATAATGCCGGTAATATGAAGGAAAAGGGACATCATGCCTGTAATATGAAGGAACAGGGACATAATGCCGGTAATATGAAGGAAAAGGGACATAATGCCGGTAATATGAAGGAAAAGGGACATAAGGCCTGTAATATGAAGGAACAGAGACATAATGCCGGTAATATGAAGGAAAAGGGACATAATGCCTGTAATATGAAGGAACAGGGACATAATGCCGGTAATATGAAGGAACAGGGACATAATGCCTGTAATATGAAGGAACAGGGACATAATGCCTGTAATATGAAGGAACAGGGGACATCATTCCTGTAATATGAAGGAACAGGGACATAATGGCGGTAATATGAAGGAACAGGGACATAATACGGTAATATGAAGGAACAGGGACATAATGCATGTAATATGAAGGAACAGAGACATAATTCCTGTAATATGAAGGAACAGGGACATAATGCCGGTAATATGAAGGAATAGGGACATAATGCGGTAATATGAATGAACAGGGAAATAATGCCGGTAATATGAAGGAACAGGGACATAATGCCGGTAATATGAAGGAACGGGGATATATGCCTGTAATATGAAGGAACAGGGACATAAGGCCTGCAATATGAAGTAACAGGGATATAATGCCGGTAATATGAAGGAGCAGGGACATAATGCCGGTAATATGAAGGAGCAGGGACATAATGCCGGTAATATGAAGGAGCAGGGACATAATGCCGGTAATATGAAGGAACAGGGAAATAATGACGGTAATATGAAGGAACAGGGACATAATGCCTGTAATATGAAAGAACCGGGACATAATGCCGGTAATATGAAGGAACAGGGACATAATGCCGGTAATATGAAGGAACGGGAATATAGTGCCTGTAATATGAAGGAACAGGGACATAATGGCAGTAATATGAAGGAACAGGAAAATAATGCCTGTAATATGAAGGAACAGGGACATAATGCCGGTAATATGAAGGAACAGGGATATAATGCCGGTAATATGAAGGAACAGGGACATAATGCCGGTAATATGAAGGAACGGGAATATAGTGCCTGTAATATGAAGGAACAGGGACATAATGCCAGTGATATGAAGGAACAGGGAAATAATGCCGGTAATATGAAGGAACAGGGATATAATGCCTGTAATATGAAGGAACAGGGACATAATGCCGGTAATATGAAGGAACAGGGACATAATGTCGGTAATATGAAGGAAAGGGAAAATAATGCCTTTAATATGAAGGAACAGGGACATAATGCCGGTAATATGAAGGATCAGGGACATAATCCCTGTAATATGAAGGAACAGGGACATAATGCCTGTAATATGAAGGAACAGGGACATCATTCCTGTAATATGAAGGAACAGGGACATAATGCCGGTAATATGAAGGAACAGGGACATAAATCCCTGTAATATGAAGGAACAGGGACATAATGCCTGTAATATGAAGGAACAGGACATCATTCCTGTAATATGAAGGAACAGGGACATAATGCTGGTAATATGAAGGAAAAGGGACATAATGCCGGTAATATGAAGGAACAGGGACATAATGCCGGTAATATGAAGGAACGGGAATATAGTGCCTGTAATATGAAGGAACAGGGACATAATGCCAGTGATATGAAGGAACAGGGAAATAATGCCGGTAATATGAAGGAACAGGGATATAATGCCTGTAATATGAAGGAACAGGGACATAATGCCGGTAATATGAAGGAACAGGGACATAATGTCGGTAATATATGAAGGAAAAGGGAAATAATGCCTTTAATATGAAGGAACAGGGACATAATGCCGGTAATATGAAGGATCAGGGACATAATGCCTGTAATATGAAGGAACAGGGATATAATGCCTGTAATATGAAGGAACAGGGACATAATGCCGGTAATATGAAGGAACAGGGACATAATGTCGGTAATATGAAGGAAAAGGGAAATAATGCCTTTAATATGAAGGAACAGGGACATAATGCCGGTAATATGAAGGATCAGGGACATAATCCCTGTAATATGAAGGAACAGGGACATAATGCCTGTAATATGAAGGAACAGGGACATCATTCCTGTAATATGAAGGAACAGGGACATAATGCCGGTAATATGAAGGAACAGGGACATAATCCCTGTAATATGAAGGAACAGGGACATAATGCCTGTAATATGAAGGAACAGGGACATCATTCCTGTAATATGAAGGAACAGGGACATAATGCTGGTAATATGAAGGAAAAGGGACATAATGCCGGTAATATGAAGGAACAGGGACATAATGCCGGTAATATGAAGGAACGGGAATATAGTGCCTGTAATATGAAGGAACAGGGACATAATGCCAGTGATATGAAGGAACAGGGAAATAATGCCGGTAATATGAAGGAACAGGGATATAATGCCTGTAATATGAAGGAACAGGGACATAATGCCGGTAATATGAAGGAACAGGGACATAATGCCGGTAATATGAAGGAACGTGAATATAGTGCCTGTAATATGAAGGAACAGGGACATAATGCCAGTGATATGAAGGAACAGGGATATAATGCCTGTAATATGAAGGATCAGGGACATAATGCCTGTAATATGAAGGAACAGGGACATAATGCCGGTAATATGATGGAACAGGGAAATAATGTCTGTAATATGTAGGAACAGGGACATCATGTCTGTAATATGAAGGAACAGGGACATAATGCCGGTAATATGAAGGAACAGAGACATAATGCCTGTAATATGAAGGAACAGGGACATAATGCCGGTAATATGATGGAACAGGGACATAATGCCTGTAATATGAAGGAACAGAGACATAATGCCGGTAATATGAAGGAACAGAGACATAATGCCTGTAATATGAAGGAACAGAGACATAATGCCGGTAATATGAAGGAACAGAGACATAATGCCTGTAATATGAAGGAACAGGGACATAATGCCGGTAATATGATGGAACAGGGACATAATGGCGGTAATATGATGGAACAGAGACATAATGGCGGTAATATGAAGGAACAGAGACATAATGCCGGTAATATGAAGGAACAGAGACATAATGCCGGTAATATGAAGGAACAGAGACATAATGCCTGTAATATGAAGGAACAGGGACATAATGCCGGTAATATGATGGAACAGAGACATAATGGCGGTAATATGAAGGAACAGGGACATAATGCCGGTAATATGATGGAACAGGGACATAATGCCGGTAATATGATGGAACAGAGACATAATGGCGGTAATATGAAGGAACAGAGACATAATGCCGGTAATATGAAGGAACAGGGACATAATACCGGTAATATGAAGGAACAGAGACATAATGGCGGTAATATGAAGGAACAGAGACATAATGCCGGTAATATGAAGGAACAGGGACATAATACCGGTAATATGAAGGAACAGAGACATAATGCCGGTAATATGAAGGAACAGAGACATAATGCCGGTAATATGATGGAACAGAGACATAATGGCGGTAATATGAAGGAACAGAGACATAATGCCGGTAATATGATGGAACAGGGACATAATGGCGGTAATATGATGGAACAGAGACATAATGGCGGTAATATGAAGGAACAGAGACATAATGCCGGTAATATGAAGGAACAGAGACATAATGCCTGTAATATGAAGGAACAGGGACATAATGCCGGTAATATGATGGAACAGGGACATAATGCCTGTAATATGAAGGAACAGGGACATAATGGCGGTAATATGATGGAACAGGGACATAATGCCAGTAATATGAAGGAACAGGGACATAATGCCTGTAATATGAAGGAACAGGGACATAATGCCGGTAATATGAAGGAACAGGGAAATAATGCCTGTAATATGAAGGAACAGGGACATAATGCCTGTAATATGACGGAACAGGGACATAATGCAGGTAATATGAAGGAACAGGGACATAATGCTGGTAATATGAAGGAACAGAGACATAATTCCTGTAATATAAAGGAACAGGGACATAATGCCGGTAATATGAAGGAACAGGGACATAATGGCGGTAATATGAAGGAACGGGGATATAGTGCCTGTAATATGAAGGAAAAGGGACATAAGGCCTGCAATATGAAGTAACAGGGATATAATGCCGGTAATATGAAGGAGCAGGGACATAATGCCGGTAATATGAAGGAGCAGGGACATAATGCCGGTAATATGAAGGAGCAGGGACATAATGCCGGTAATATGAAGGAACAGGGACATAATGCCTGTAATATGAAAGAACAGGGACATAATGCCGGTAATATGAAGGAACAGGGACATAATGCCGGTAATATGAAGGAACGGGAATATAGTGCCTGTAATATGAAGGAACAGGGACATAATGCCGGTAATATTAAGGAACAGGGACATAATGCCGGTAATATGAAGGAACGGGAATATAGTGCCTGTAATATGAAGGAACAGGGACATAATGCCGGTAATATTAAGGAACAGGGACATAATGCCTGTAATATGAAGGAACAGGGACATAATGCCTGTAATATGAAGGAACAGGGACATCATTCCTGTAATATGAAGGAACAGGGACATAATGCTGGTAATATGAAGGAACAGAGACATAATGCCTGTAATATGAAGGAACAGGGACATAATGCTGGTAATATGAAGGAACAGAGACATAATTCCTGTAATATGAAGGAACAGGGACATAATGCCGGTAATATGAAGGAACAGGGACATAATGCGGTAATATGAAGGAACAGGGACATAATGCATGTAATATGAAGGAACAGGGATATAATGCCGGTAATATGAAGGAACAGGGACATAATGCCGGTAATATGAAGGAACGGGGATATAATGCCTGTAATATGAAGGAACAGGGACATAAGGCCTGCAATATGAAGTAACAGGGATATAATGCCGGTAATATGAAGGAGCAGGGACATAATGCCGGTAATATGAAGGAGCAGGGACATAATGCCGGTAATATGAAGGAGCAGGGACATAATGCCGGTAATATGAAGGAACAGGGAAATAATGACGGTAATATGAAGGAACAGGGACATCATGCCGGTAATATGAAGGAACAGGGACATAATGCTGGTAATATGAAGGAACAGAGACATAATTCCTTTAATATGAAGGAACAGGGACATAATGCCGGTAATATGAAGGAACAGGGACATAATGCCGGTAATATGAAGGAACGGGGATATAGTGCCTGTAATATGAAGGAAAAGGGACATAAGGCCTGCAATATGAAGGAACAGGGATATAATGCCGGTAATATGAAGGAGCAGGGACATAATGCTGGTAATATGAAGGAACAGAGACATAAT
Source organism: Rhinoderma darwinii (assembly GCF_050947455.1). Taxonomy (NCBI): domain Eukaryota; kingdom Metazoa; phylum Chordata; class Amphibia; order Anura; family Rhinodermatidae; genus Rhinoderma; species Rhinoderma darwinii. The sequence goes on from NW_027463981.1 coordinate 22,384, forward strand.
TCCTGTAATATGAAGGAACAGGGACATAATGCCTGTAATATGAAGGAACAGGGACATAATGCCAGTAATATGAAGGAACAGGGACATAATGCGGTAATATGAATGAATAGGGAAATAATGCCGGTAATATGAAGGAACAGGGACATAATGCCGGTAATATGAAGGAACGGGGATATAATGCCTGTAATATGAAGGAACAGGGACATAAGGCCTGCAATATGAAGTAACAGGGATATAATGCCGGTAATATGAAGGAGCAGGGACATAATGCCGGTAATATGAAGGAACAGGGACATAATGCCGGTAATATGAAGGAACAGGGACATAATGTCGGTAATATGAAGGAAAAGGGAAATAATGCCTTTAATATGAAGGAACAGGGACATAATGCCGGTAATATGAAGGATTAGGGACATAATGCCTGTAATATGAAGGAACAGGCGCTTTATGCCGGTAATATGAAGGAACAGGGACATAATGCCGGTAATATGAAGGATTAGGGACATAATGCCTGTAATATGAAGGAACAGGCGCTTTATGCCGGTAATATGATGGAACAGGGAAATAATGCCTGTAATATGAAGGAACAGCGACATAATGCCGGTAATATGAAGGAACAGAGTCATAATGCCTGTAATATGAAGGAACAGGGACATAATGCCGGTAATATGATGGAACAGGGACATAATGCCTGTAATATGAAGGAACAGAGACATAATGCCTGTAATATGAAGGAACAGGGACATAATGCCGGTAATATGAAGGAACAGGGAAATAATGCCTGTAATATGAAGGAACGGGGATATAGTGCCTGTAATATGAAGGAAAAGGGACATAAGGCCTGCAATATGAAGTAACAGGGATATAATGCCGGTAATATGAAGGAGCAGGGACATAATGCCGGTAATATGAAGGAGCAGGGACATAATGCCGGTAATATGAAGGAGCAGGGACATAATGCCGGTAATATGAAGGAACAGGGACATAATGCCTGTAATATGAAAGAACAGGGACATAATGCCGGTAATATGAAGGAACAGGGACATAATGCCGGTAATATGAAGGAACGGGAATATAGTGCCTGTAATATGAAGGAACAGGGACATAATGGCAGTAATATGAAGGAACAGGGAAATAATGCCTGTAATATGAAGGAACAGGGAAATAATGCCTGTAATATGACGGAACAGGGACATAATGCAGGTAATATGAAGGAACAGGGACATAATGCCGGTAATATGAAGGAAAAGGGACATAATGCCTGTAATATGAAGGAACAGGGACATAATGGCAGTAATGTGAAGGAACAGGGACATAATGCCTGTAATATGAAGGAACAGGGACATAATGCCGGTAATATGAAGGAACAGGGAAATAATGCCGGTAATATGAAAGAACAGGGACATAATGCCTGTAATATGACGGAACAGGGACATAATGCAGGTAATATGAAGGAACAGGGACATAATGCCAGTGATATGAAGGAACAGGGAAATAATGCCGGTAATATGAAGGAACAGGGATATAATGCCTGTAATTAATATGAAGGAACAGGGACATAATGCCGGTAATATGAAGGAACAGGGAAATAATGCCGGTAATATGAAGGAACAGGGAAATAATGCCGGTAATATGAAGGAACAGGGACATAATGCCTGTAATATGACGGAACAGGGACATAATGCAGGTAATATGAAGGAACAGGGACATAATGCCGGTAATATGAAGGAAAAGGGACATAATGCCTGTAATATGAAGGAACAGGGACATAATGGCAGTAATGTGAAGGAACAGGGACATAATGCCTGTAATATGAAGGAACAGGGACATAATGCCGGTAATATGAAGGAACAGGGAAATAATGCCGGTAATATGAAAGAACAGGGACATAATGCCTGTAATATGACGGAACAGGGACATAATGCAGGTAATATGAAGGAACAGGGACATAATGCCGGTAATATGAAGGAACAGGGACATAATGCCAGTGATATGAAGGAACAGGGAAATAATGCCGGTAATATGAAGGAACAGGGATATAATGCCTGTAATTAATATGAAGGAACAGGGACATAATGCCGGTAATATGAAGGAACAGGGACATAATGCCGGTAATATGAAGGAACAGGGAAATAATGCCGGTAATATGAAGGAACAGGGACATAATGCCTGTAATATGAAAGAACAGGGACATAATGCCGGTAATATGAAGGAACAGGGACATAATGCCGGTAATATGAAGGAACGGGAATATAGTGCCTGTAATATGAAGGAACAGGGACATAATGGCAGTAATATGAAGGAACAGGGAAATAATGCCTGTAATATGAAGGAACAGGGACATAATGCCGGTAATATGAAGGAACAGGGACATAATGCCTGTAATATGAAGGAACAGGGACATAATGCTGGTAATATGAAGGAACAGGGACATAATGCATGTAATATGTAGGAACAGGGAAATAATGCCTGTAATATGAAGGAACAGGGACATAATGCCGGTAATATGAAGGAACAGGGATATAATGCCGGTAATATGAAGGAACAGGGACATAATGCCGGTAATATGAAGGAACAGGCGCTTTATGCCGGTAATATGAAGGAACAGGGACATAATGCCGGTAATATGATGGAACAGGGAAATAATGTCTGTAATATGTAGGAACAGGGACATCATGTCTGTAATATGAAGGAACAGGGACATAATGCCTGTAATATGAAGGAACAGGGACATAATGCCTGTAATATGATGGAACAGGGAAATAATGTCTGTAATATGTAGGAACAGGGACATCATGTCTGTAATATGAAGGAACAGGGACATAATGCCGGTAATATGAAGGAACAGAGACATAATGCCTGTAATATGAAGGAACAGGGACATAATGCCGGTAATATGATGGAACAGGGACATAATGCCTGTAATATGAAGGAACAGGGACATAATGCCTGTAATATGAAGGAACAGGGACATAATGCTGGTAATATGAAGGAACAGGGACATAATTCCTGTAATATGAAGGAACAGGGACATAATGCCTGTAATATGAAGGAACAGGGACATAATGCCGGTAATATGAAGGAACAGGGAAATAATGCCTGTAATATGAAGGAACAGGGACATAATGCCTGTAATATGACGGAACAGGGACATAATGCAGGTAATATGAAGGAACAGGGACATAATGCTGGTAATATGAAGGAACAGAGACATAATTCCTGTAATATGAAGGAACAGGGACATAATGCCGGTAATATGAAGGAACAGGGACATAATGCCGGTAATATGAAGGAACGGGGATATAGTGCCTGTAATATGAAGGAAAAGGGACATTTGGCCTGCAATATGAAGTAACAGGGATATAATGCCGGTAATATGAAGGAGCAGGGACATAATGCCGGTAATATGAAGGAGCAGGGACATAATGCCGGTAATATGAAGGAGCAGGGACATAATGGCGGTAATATGAAGGAACAGGGACATAATGCCGGTAATATGAAGGAACAGGGAAATAATGCCGGTAATATGAAAGAACAGGGACATAATGCCTGTAATATGACGGAACAGGGACATAATGCAGGTAATATGAAGGAACAGGGACATAATGCCGGTAATATGAAGGAACAGGGACATAATGCCAGTGATATGAAGGAACAGGGAAATAATGCCGGTAATATGAAGGAACAGGGACATAATGCCGGTAATATGAAGGAACAGGGAAATAATGCCGGTAATATGAAGGAACAGGGACATAATGCCTGTAATATGAAAGAACAGGGACATAATGCCGGTAATATGAAGGAACAGGGACATAATGCCGGTAATATGAAGGAACGGGAATATAGTGCCTGTAATATGAAGGAACAGGGACATAATGGCAGTAATATGAAGGAACAGGGAAATAATGCCTGTAATATGAAGGAACAGGGACATAATGCCGGTAATATGAAGGAACAGGGATATAATGCCGGTAATATGAAGGAACAGGGACATAATGCCGGTAATATGAAGGAACGGGAATATAGTGCCTGTAATATGAAGGAACAGGGACATAATGCCAGTGATATGAAGGAACAGGGACATAATGCCTGTAATATGAAGGAACAGGGACATAATGCCTTTAATATGAAGGAACAGGCGCTTTATGCCGGTAATATGAAGGAACAGGGACATAATGCCGGTAATATGATGGAACAGGGAAATAATGTCTGTAATATGTAGGAACAGGGACATAATGCCTGTAATATGAAGGAACAGCGACATAATGCCTGTAATATGAAGGAACAGGGACATAATGCCTGTAATATGAAGGAACAGGGACATAATGGCGGTAATATGATGGAACAGGGACATAATACCTGTAATATGAAGGAACAGGGACATAATGCCGGTAATATGATGGAACAGGGACATAATGCCAGTAATATGAAGGAACAGGGACATAATGCCTGTAATATGAAGGAACAGGGACATAATGCCGGTAATATGAAGGAACAGCGAAATAATGCCTGTAATATGAAGGAACAGGGACATAATGCCTGTAATATGACGGAACAGGGACATAATGCAGGTAATATGAAGGAACAGGGAAATAATGCCGGTAATATGAAGGAAAAGGGAAATAATTCCTGTAATATGAAGGAACAGGGACATAATGCCGGTAATATGAAGGAACAGGGACATAATGCCGGTAATAGGAAGGAACGGGGATATAGTGCCTGTAATATGAAGGAAAAGGGACATAAGGCCTGCAATAAGAAGTAACAGGGATATAATGCCGGTAATATGAAGGAGAAGGGACATAATGCCGGTAATATGAATGAGCAGGGACATAATGCCGGTAATATGAAGGAGCAGGGACATAATGCCGGTAAAATGAAGGAACAGGGACATAATGCCTGTAATATGAAAGAACAGGGACATAATGCCGGTAATATGAAGGAACGGGAATATAGTGCCTGTAATATGAAGGAACAGGGACATAATGGCAGTAATATGAAGGAACAGGGAAATAATGCCGGTAATATGAAGGAACAGGGACATCATTCCTGTAATATGAAGGAACAGGGACATAATGCCGGTAATATGAAGGAACAGGGACATAATGCGGTAATATGAATGAACAGGGAAATAATGCCGGTAATATGATGGAACAGGGACATAATGCCAGTAATATGAAGGATCAGGGACATAATGTCTGTAATATGTAGGAACAGGGACATCATGTCTGTAATATGAAGGAACAGGGACATAATGCCTGTAATATGAAGGAACAGCGACATAATGCCTGTAATATGAAGGAACAGGGACATAATGCCGGTAATATGAAGGAACAGGGACATAATGCCTGTAATATGAAGGAACAGGGACATAATGCCGGTAATATGATGGAACAGGGACATAATGCCAGTAATATGAAGGAACAGGGACATAATGCCGGTAATATGAAGGAACAGGGAAATAATGCCTGTAATATGAAGAAACAGGGACATAATGCCTGTAATATGACGGAACAGGGACATAATGCCGGTAATATGAAGGAAAAGGGACATCATGCCTGTAATATGAAGGAACAGGGACATAATGCCGGTAATATGAAGGAAAAGGGACATAATGCCGGTAATATGAAGGAAAAGGGACATAAGGCCTGTAATATGAAGGAACAGGGACATAATGCCGGTAATATGAAGGAACAGGGACATAATGCGGTAATATGAATGAACAGGGAAATAATGCCGGTAATATGATGGAACAGGGACATAATGCCAGTAATATGAAGGATCAGGGACATAATGTCTGTAATATGTAGGAACAGGGACATCATGTCTGTAATATGAAGGAACAGGGACATAATGCCTGTAATATGAAGGAACAGCGACATAATGCCTGTAATATGAAGGAACAGGGACATAATGCCGGTAATATGATGGAACAGGGACATACTGCCTGTAATATGAAGGAACAGGGACATAATGCCGGTAATATGATGGAACAGGGACATAATGCCAGTAATATGAAGGAACAGGGACATAATGCCGGTAATATGAAGGAACAGGGAAATAATGCCTGTAATATGAAGAAACAGGGACATAATGCCTGTAATATGACGGAACAGGGACATAATGCCGGTAATATGAAGGAAAAGGGACATCATGCCTGTAATATGAAGGAACAGGGACATAATGCCGGTAATATGAAGGAAAAGGGACATAATGCCGGTAATATGAAGGAAAAGGGACGTAAGGCCTGTAATATGAAGGAACAGGGACATAATGCCGGTAATATGAAGGAAAAGGGACATAATGCCTGTAATATGAAGGAACAGGGACATAATGCCGGTAATATGAAGGAACAGGGACATAATGCCTGTAATATGAAGGAACAGGGACATAATGCCTGTAATATGAAGGAACAGGGACATCATTCCTGTAATATGAAGGAACAGGGACATAATGCTGGTAATATGAAGGAACAGAGACATAATTCCTGTAATATGAAGGAACAGGGACATAATGCCGGTAATATGATGGAACAGGGACATAATGCCTGTAATATGAAGGAACAGGGACATAATGCCTGTAATATGAAGGAACAGGGACATAATGCTGGTAATATGAAGGAACAGGGACATAATTCCTGTAATATGAAGGAACAGGGACATAATGCCTGTAATATGAAGGAACAGGGACATAATGCCGGTAATATGAAGGAACAGGGAAATAATGCCTGTAATATGAAGGAACAGGGACATAATGCCTGTAATATGACGGAACAGGGACATAATGCAGGTAATATGAAGGAACAGGGACATAATGCTGGTAATATGAAGGAACAGAGACATAATTCCTGTAATATGAAGGAACAGGGACATAATGCCGGTAATATGAAGGAACAGGGACATAATGCCGGTAATATGAAGGAACGGGGATATAGTGCCTGTAATATGAAGGAAAAGGGACATTTGGCCTGCAATATGAAGTAACAGGGATATAATGCCGGTAATATGAAGGAGCAGGGACATAATGCCGGTAATATGAAGGAGCAGGGACATAATGCCGGTAATATGAAGGAGCAGGGACATAATGCCGGTAATATGAAGGAACAGGGACATAATGCCGGTAATATGAAGGAACAGGGAAATAATGCCGGTAATATGAAAGAACAGGGACATAATGCCTGTAATATGACGGAACAGGGACATAATGCAGGTAATATGAAGGAACAGGGACATAATGCCGGTAATATGAAGGAACAGGGACATAATGCCAGTGATATGAAGGAACAGGGAAATAATGCCGGTAATATGAAGGAACAGGGACATAATGCCGGTAATATGAAGGAACAGGGAAATAATGCCGGTAATATGAAGGAACAGGGACATAATGCCTGTAATATGAAAGAACAGGGACATAATGCCGGTAATATGAAGGAACAGGGACATAATGCCGGTAATATGAAGGAACGGGAATATAGTGCCTGTAATATGAAGGAACAGGGACATAATGGCAGTAATATGAAGGAACAGGGAAATAATGCCTGTAATATGAAGGAACAGGGACATAATGCCGGTAATATGAAGGAACAGGGATATAATGCCGGTAATATGAAGGAACAGGGACATAATGCCGGTAATATGAAGGAACGGGAATATAGTGCCTGTAATATGAAGGAACAGGGACATAATGCCAGTGATATGAAGGAACAGGGACATAATGCCTGTAATATGAAGGAACAGGGACATAATGCCTTTAATATGAAGGAACAGGCGCTTTATGCCGGTAATATGAAGGAACAGGGACATAATGCCGGTAATATGATGGAACAGGGAAATAATGTCTGTAATATGTAGGAACAGGGACATAATGCCTGTAATATGAAGGAACAGCGACATAATGCCTGTAATATGAAGGAACAGGGACATAATGCCTGTAATATGAAGGAACAGGGACATAATGGCGGTAATATGATGGAACAGGGACATAATACCTGTAATATGAAGGAACAGGGACATAATGCCGGTAATATGATGGAACAGGGACATAATGCCAGTAATATGAAGGAACAGGGACATAATGCCTGTAATATGAAGGAACAGGGACATAATGCCGGTAATATGAAGGAACAGCGAAATAATGCCTGTAATATGAAGGAACAGGGACATAATGCCTGTAATATGACGGAACAGGGACATAATGCAGGTAATATGAAGGAACAGGGAAATAATGCCGGTAATATGAAGGAAAAGGGAAATAATTCCTGTAATATGAAGGAACAGGGACATAATGCCGGTAATATGAAGGAACAGGGACATAATGCCGGTAATATGAAGGAACGGGGATATAGTGCCTGTAATATGAAGGAAAAGGGACATAAGGCCTGCAATAAGAAGTAACAGGGATATAATGCCGGTAATATGAAGGAGAAGGGACATAATGCCGGTAATATGAATGAGCAGGGACATAATGCCGGTGATATGAAGGAGCAGGGACATAATGCCGGTAAAATGAAGGAACAGGGACATAATGCCTGTAATATGAAAGAACAGGGACATAATGCCGGTAATATGAAGGAACAGGGAAATAATGCCGGTAATATGAAGGAACAGGGACATCATTCCTGTAATATGAAGGAACGGGAATATAGTGCCTGTAATATGAAGGAACAGGGACATAATGGCAGTAATATGAAGGAACAGGGAAATAATGCCGGTAATATGAAGGAACAGGGACATCATTCCTGTAATATGAAGGAACAGGGACATAATGCCGGTAATATGAAGGAACAGGGACATAATGCGGTAATATGAATGAACAGGGAAATAATGCCGGTAATATGATGGAACAGGGACATAATGCCAGTAATATGAAGGATCAGGGACATAATGTCTGTAATATGTAGGAACAGGGACATCATGTCTGTAATATGAAGGAACAGGGACATAATGCCTGTAATATGAAGGAACAGCGACATAATGCCTGTAATATGAAGGAACAGGGACATAATGCCGGTAATATGAAGGAACAGGGACATAATGCCTGTAATATGAAGGAACAGGGACATAATGCCGGTAATATGATGGAACAGGGACATAATGCCAGTAATATGAAGGAACAGGGACATAATGCCGGTAATATGAAGGAACAGGGAAATAATGCCTGTAATATGAAGAAACAGGGACATAATGCCTGTAATATGACGGAACAGGGACATAATGCCGGTAATATGAAGGAAAAGGGACATCATGCCTGTAATATGAAGGAACAGGGACATAATGCCGGTAATATGAAGGAAAAGGGACATAATGCCGGTAATATGAAGGAAAAGGGACATAAGGCCTGTAATATGAAGGAACAGGGACATAATGCCGGTAATATGAAGGAACAGGGACATAATGCGGTAATATGAATGAACAGGGAAATAATGCCGGTAATATGATGGAACAGGGACATAATGCCAGTAATATGAAGGATCAGGGACATAATGTCTGTAATATGTAGGAACAGGGACATCATGTCTGTAATATGAAGGAACAGGGACATAATGCCTGTAATATGAAGGAACAGCGACATAATGCCTGTAATATGAAGGAACAGGGACATAATGCCGGTAATATGATGGAACAGGGACATAATGCCTGTAATATGAAGGAACAGGGACATAATGCCGGTAATATGATGGAACAGGGACATAATGCCAGTAATATGAAGGAACAGGGACATAATGCCGGTAATATGAAGGAACAGGGAAATAATGCCTGTAATATGAAGAAACAGGGACATAATGCCTGTAATATGACGGAACAGGGACATAATGCCGGTAATATGAAGGAAAAGGGACATCATGCCTGTAATATGAAGGAACAGGGACATAATGCCGGTAATATGAAGGAAAAGGGACATAATGCCGGTAATATGAAGGAAAAGGGACGTAAGGCCTGTAATATGAAGGAACAGGGACATAATGCCGGTAATATGAAGGAAAAGGGACATAATGCCTGTAATATGAAGGAACAGGGACATAATGCCGGTAATATGAAGGAACAGGGACATAATGCCTGTAATATGAAGGAACAGGGACATAATGCCTGTAATATGAAGGAACAGGGACATCATTCCTGTAATATGAAGGAACAGGGACATAATGCTGGTAATATGAAGGAACAGAGACATAATTCCTGTAATATGAAGGAACAGGGACATAATGCCGGTAATATGAAGGAACAGGGACATAATGCGGTAATATGAAGGAACAGGGACATAATGCATGTAATATGAAGGAACAGGGAAATAATGGCGGTAATATGAAGGAACAGGGACATAATGCCGGTAATATGAAGGAACGGGGATATAGTGCCTGTAATATGAAGGAAAAGGGACATAAGGCCTGCAATATGAAGGGACAGGGATATAATGCCGGTAATATGAAGGAACAGGGACATAATGCCGGTAATATGAAGGAACGGGAATATAGTGCCTGTAATATGAAGGAACAGGGACATAATGCCAGTGATATGAAGGAACAGGGAAATAATGCCGGTAATATGAAGGAACAGGGATATAATGCCTGTAATATGAAGGAACAGGGACATAATGCCGGTAATATGAAGGAACAGGGACATAATGCCGGTAATATGATGGAACAGGGAAATAATGTCTGTAATATGTAGGAACAGGGACATCATGTCTGTAATATGAAGGAACAGGGACATAATGCCTGTAATATGAAGGAACAGCGACATAATGCCGGTAATATGAAGGAACAGGGACATAATGCCGGTAATATGATGGAACAGGGACATAATGCCTGTAATATGAAGGAACAGGGACATAATGCCGGTAATATGATGGAACAGGGACATAATGCCAGTAATATGAAGGAACAGGGACATAATGCCTGTAATATGAAGGAACAGGGACATAATGCCGGTAATATGAAGGAACAGGGAAATAATGCCTGTAATATGAAGGAACAGGGACATAATGCCTGTAATATGACGGAACAGGGACATAATGCAGGTAATATGAAGGAACAGGGACATAAAGCCGGTAATATGAAGGAAAAGGGACATAATGCCGGTAATATGAAGGAACAGGGACATAATGCCTGTAATATGTAGCAACAGGGACATCATGTCTGTAATATAAAGGAACAGGGACATAATGCCGGTAATATGAAGGAACAGGGACATAATGCCTGTAATATGAAGGAACAGGGACATCATTCCTGTAATATGAAGGAACAGGGACATAATGCTGGTAATATGAAGGAACAGAGACATAATTCCTGTAATATGAAGGAACAGGGACATAATTCCGGTAATATGAAGGAACAGGGACATAATGCCGGTAATATGAATGAACAGGGAAATAATTCCGGTAATATGAAGGAACAGGGACATAATGCCGGTAATATGAATGAACAGGGAAATAATGCCGGTAATATGAAGGAACAGGGACATAATGCCTGTAATATGAAGGAACAGGGACATAATGCCTGTAATATGAAGGAACAGGGACATCATTCCTGTAATATGAAGGAACAGGGACATAATGCTGGTAATATGAAGGAACAGAGACATAATTCCTGTAATATGAAGGAACAGGGACATAATGCCTGTAATATGAAGGAACAGGGACATAATGCCGGTAATATGAAGGAACAGGGACATAATGCGGTAATATGAATGAACAGGGAAATAATGCCGGTAATATGAAGGAACAGGGACATAATGCCGGTAATATGAAGGAACGGGGATATAATGCCTGTAATATGAAGGAAGAGGGACATAAGGCCTGCAATATGAAGTAACAGGGATATAATGCCGGTAATATGAAGGAGCAGGGACATAATGCCGGTAATATGAAGGAGCAGGGACATAATGCCGGTAATATGAAGGAGCAGGGACATAATGCCGGTAATATGAAGGAACAGGGAAATAATGACGGTAATATGAAGGAACAGGGACATAATGTCTGTAATATGAAAGAACAGGGACATAATGCCGGTAATATGAAGGAACAGGGACATAATGCCGGTAATATGAAGGAACGGGAATATAGTGCCTGTAATATGAAGGAACAGGGACATAATGCCAGTGATATGAAGGAACAGGGAAATAATGCCGGTAATATGAAGGAACAGGGATATAATGCCTGTAATATGAAGGAACAGGGACATAATGCCGGTAATATGAAGGAACAGGGACATAATGTCGGTAATATGAAGGAAAAGGGAAATAATGCCTTTAATATGAAGGAACAGGGACATAATGCCGGTAATATGAAGGATCAGGGACATAATGCCTGTAATATGAAGGAACAGGCGCTTTATGCCGGTAATATGAAGGAACAGGGACATAATGCCGGTAATATGATGGAACAGGGAAATAATGTCTGTAATATGTAGGAACAGGGACATAATGCCTGTAATATGAAGGAACAGCGACATAATGCCGGTAATATGAAGGAACAGAGACATAATGCCTGTAATATGAAGGAACAGGGACATAATGCCTGTAATATGAAGGAACAGGGACATAATGCCGGTAATATGATGGAACAGGGACATAATGCCTGTAATATGAAGGAACAGGGACATAATGCCGGTAATATGAAGGAACAGGGACATAATGCCTGTAATATGACGGAACAGGGACATAATGCAAGTAATATGAAGGAACAGGGACATAATGCTGGTAATATGAAGCAACAGAGACATAATGCCGGTAATATGAAGGAACAGGGACATAATGCCAGTAATATGAAGGAACAGGGACATAATGCCTGTAATATGAAGGAACAGGGACATAATGCCGGTAATATGAAGGAACAGGGACATAATGCCTGTAATATGACGGAACAGGGACATAATGCAAGTAATATGAAGGAACAGGGACATAATGCTGGTAATATGAAGCAACAGAGACATAATGCCGGTAATATGAAGGAACAGGGACATAATGCCGGTAATATGAAGGAACAGGGACATAATGCCGGTAATATGAAGGAACGGGGATATAGTGCCTGTAATATGAAGGAAAAGGGACATAAGGCCTGCAATATGAAGTAACAGGGATATAATGGCGGTAATATGAAGGAGCAGGGACATAATGCCGGTAATATGAAGGAGCAGGGACATAATGCCGGTAATATGAAGGAGCAGGGACATAATGCCGGTAATATGAAGGAACAGGGACATAATGCCTGTAATATGAAAGAACAGGGACATAATGCCGGTAATATGAAGGAACAGGGACATAATGCCGGTAATATGAAGGAACGGGAATATAGTGCCTGTAATATGAAGGAACAGGGACATAATGGCAGTAATATGAAGGAACAGGGACATAATACCTGTAATATGAAGGAACAGGGACATAATGCCGGTAATATGAAGGAACAGGGACATAATGCCTGTAATATGAAGGAACAGGGAAATAATGCCGGTAATATGAAGGAACAGGGACATCATTCCTGTAATATGAAGGAACAGGGACATAATGCCGGTAATATGAAGGAACAGGGACATAATGCGGTAATATGAATGAACAGGGAAATAATGCCGGTAATATGATGGAACAGGGACATAATGCCAGTAATATGAAGGATCAGGGACATAATGTCTGTAATATGTAGGAACAGGGACATCATGTCTGTAATATGAAGGAACAGGGACATAATGCCTGTAATATGAAGGAACAGCGACATAATGCCTGTAATATGAAGGAACAGGGACATAATGCCTGTAATATGAAGGAACAGGGACATCATTCCTGTAATATGAAGGAACAGGGACATAATGCGGTAATATGAATGAACAGGTAAATAATGCCGGTAATATGAAGGAACAGGGACATAATGCCGGTAATATGAAGGAACGGGGATATAGTGCCTGTAATATGAAGGAAAAGAGACATAAGGCCTGCAATATGAAGTAACAGGGATATAATGCCGGTAATATGAAGGAGCAGGGACATAATGCCGGTAATATGAAGGAGCAGGGACATAATGCTGGTAATATGAAGGAGCAGGGACATAATGCCGATAATATGAAGGAACAGGGACATAATGCCGGTAATATGAAGGAACAGGGATATAATGCCGGTAAGATGAGGGAACAGGGACATAATGCCGGTAATATGAAGGATCAGGGACATAATGCCTGTAATATGAAGGAACAGGCGCTTTATGCCGGTAATATGAAGGAACAGGGACATAATTCCGGTAATATGAGGGAACAGGGACATAATGCCTGTAATATGAAGGAACAGGGACATCATGTCTGTAATATGAAGGAACAGGGACATAATGCCTGTAATATGAAGGAACAGAGACATAATGCCGGTAATATGAAGGAACAGGGACATAATGCCGGTAATATGATGGAACAGGGACATAATGCCTGTAATATGAAAGAACAGGGACATAATGCCGGTAATATGATGGAACAGGGACATAATGCCTGTAATATGAAGGAACAGGGACATAATGCCTGTAATATGAAGGAACAGGGACATAATGCCTGTAATATGAAGGAACAGGGACATAATGCCGGTAAAATGAAGGAACAGGGAAATAATGCCTGTAATATGAAGGAACAGGGACATAATGCCTGTAATATGACGGAACAGGGACATAATGCCGGTAATATGAAGGAACAGGGACATAATGCCGGTAATATGAAGGAACGCGAATATAGTGCCTGTAATATGAAGGAAAGGGGACATAAGGCCTGTAATATGAAGGAACAGGGACATAACGCCTGTAATATGAAGGAACAGGGACATAACGCCTGTAAAATGAAGGAACAGGGACATAATGCCGGTAATATGAAGGAACAGGGATATAATGCCGGTAATATGAAGGAACAGGGACATAATGCCGGTAATATGAAGGAACGGGAATATAGTGCCTGTAATATGAAGGAACAGGGACATAATGCCAGTAATATGAAGGAACAGGGAAATAATGCCGGTAATATTAAGGAACAGGGATATAATGCCTGTAATATGAAGGAACAGGGACATAATGCCGGTAATATGAAGGAACAGGGACATAATGCCGGTAATATGAAGGAACAGGGACATAATTCCTGTAATATGAAGGAACAGGGACATAATGCTGGTAATATGAAGGAACAGGGACATAATTCCTGTAATATGAAGGAACAGGGACATAATGCCGGTAATATGAAGGAAAAGGGACATATTGCCTGTAATATGAAGGAAGAGGGACATAATGCCGGTAATATGAAGGAAAAGGGACATAATGCCTGTAATATGAAGGAAAAGGGACATATTGCCTGTAATATGAAGGAAGAGGCACATAATGCCGGTAATATGAAGGAAAAGGGACATAATGCCGGTAATATGAAGGAAAAGGGACATATTGCCTGTAATATGAAGAAACAGGGACGTAATCCCGATAATATGAAGGAACAGGGACGTAATGACTGTAATATGAAGGAAAGGGGACATAATGGCGGTAATATGAAGGAACAAGGACATAATGCCGGTAATAAGAAGGAACAGGGACATAATGCCGGTAATATGAAGAAACAGGGACATAATGCATGTAATATGAAGGAGCAAGGACATAATGCCTGTAATATGAAGGGACAGGGACATAATGCCTGTAATACGAAGGAACAGGGACATAATGCCGGTAATATGAAGGAACAGGGACGTAATGCCGGTAATATGAGGGAACAAGGACATAAAGCCTGTAATATGAAGGAACAGGGACATAAAGCCTGTAATATGAGGAAACAAGGACATAAAGCCGGTAATATAAAGGAACAGGTTCATAATGCCTCGAAGATGAGGGAACAGGGACATAATGCCTGTAATATGAAGGAACAGGGACATGAAGCCTGTAATATGAAGGATCAGGGACATAATGCCTGTAATATGAGGGAACAAGGACATAAAGCCGGTAATATGATGGAACAGGGACATAATGCCTCGAAGATGAGGGAACAGGGACATAATGCCTGTAATATGAAGGAACAGGGACATGAAGCCTGTAATATGAAGGATCAGGGACATAATGCCTGTAATATGTAGGAACAGGGACATAATGCCGGTAATATGATGGAACAGGGACATAATGCCTGTAATATGAAGGAACAGGGACGTAATGCCGGTAATATGAGGGAACAGGGACATAATGCCGGTAAGATGAGGGAACAGGGACGTAATGCCGATAATATGAAGGAGCCGGGACTTAATGCCGGTAATATGAAGAAACAGGGACGTAATGGCGGTAATATGAAGGAACAGGGACATAATGCCGGTAAGATGAAGGAACAGGGACATAATGCCTGTAATATGAAGGAACAGGGACATAATGCCGGTAATATGAAGGAACAGGGAAATAATGCCTGTAATATGAAGGAACAGGGACATAATGCCGGTAATATGAAGGAACAAGGACATAATGTTGGTAATATGAAGGAACAGGGAAATAATGCCGGTAATACGAAGGAACAGGGACATAATGCCAGTAAGATGAGGGAACAGGGACATAATGCCGGTAATATGAAGGAACAGGGACATGAAGCCTGTAATATGAAGGATCAGGGACATAATGCCTGTAATATGAGGGAACAGGGACGTAATGCCGGTAATATGAAGGAACAGGGACGTAATGCCGATAGTATGAAGGAACAGGGACATAATGCCGGTAAGATGAAGGGACAGGCACATAATGCCGGTACAGATGAAGGAACAGGGACATAATGCCGGTAAGATGAAGGAACAGGGACGTAATTCCGATGATAAGAAGGAACAGGGACATAAAGCCTGTAATATGAAGGAACAGGGACGTATTATGTTTACTGCCCAATTCTAATGAAATCTATGAAACACCTGGGGGGGGGGTCAAAATGCTCACTACACCCCTAGATGAATTCCTCTAGGGGTGTAGTTTCCCAAATAGAGTCACTTTTGGGGGGTTTCCACTGTACTGGTACCTTAGGAGCTTTACAAATGCGACATGGTGCCGAGAAATCAAACCAGCAAAATCTGTACTCCAAAAGCTAAATGGCGCTCCTTCCCTTCTGAGTCCTGCTGCTTGCCCAAACAGCAGTTTATGACCACATGTTGGCGTATTTCCGTACTCGGGAGAAGTTGCTTTACAAATGTTGGGGTGCTTTTCCTTATTTTTTTGTTAAACAAATTCAACATTTTGAGGTAAAGCTACATCCTATTGGAAAATAATGTAATTTTTCATTTTCACTGCTCAATTCTAAAGAAATCTATGAAATACCTGTGTGGTCAAAATGCTCACTACACCCCTAGATGAATTCCTCAAGCGGTGTAGTTTCCCAAATGGAGTCGCTTTTGGGGGGTTTCCTTTGTTTTTGCACCACAAGACCTCTTCTAACCGGACATGGTGCCTGAAATATAATTTAAGAAAAGGAAGGTCGAAAAATCCTCTAGGTGCTCCTTTGCTACTGGGGCCTTTGTTTCAGGCCCGTAGCACATTAGGGCCACATGTGGGATATTTCTAAAAACTGCAGAATCAGGGCAATAAATATTCAGTTGTGTTTCTCTTGTATTTACCTTCAGTATTACAGGAAAAATTGATTCAAATGGAATTACTGCAAAAAAAAAAATGAAATTTGCAAATTTCCCTTCCACTGTTCTTTAATTCTTGTGACACGCATAAAGGGTTAAGAAACTTTCTAAATGCTGTTTTGAATACTTTAAGGGGTGCAGTTTTTAAAATGGGGTGATTTGTGGGGTTCCTAATATATAAGGCCCTCAAAGCCACTTCAGATCTGAACTGTTCCCTAAAAACAATAGCCTTTTGAAATTTTCTTGAAAATATGAGAAATTGTTGCTAAACTTATAAGCCTAATAACGTCCTAGAAAAATAAAAAGATGTTCAAAAAATGGAAAAGACATAAAGTAGACATAAGGGAAATATTAACTAGTCACTATTTTGTGTGGTATTACTATCTGTCTTACAAGCAGATACATTTAAATTTAGAAAAATGCTAATTTTTGCAAATTTTCTCTAATTTTTGGTATTTTTCACAAAAAAAAATTGACTTTATTGACGAAATTTTTTCACTAACATAAAGTACAATATGTCACGAGAAAACAATCTCAGAATCGCTTGGATAGGTAAAAGCATTCCAGAGTTATTACGACATGAAGTGACGACACATGTCAGATTTTAAAAATGAGGCTGTGTCATATGGTCTAAAAGTGTCTGCGTCCTTAAGGGGTTAAAGAGGCTCTGTCACCTCATTATAAGTGCCCTGTCTCCTACATAATGTGATTGGCGCTGTAATGTAGATAACAGTGGTCCTAGTAATAAAGAGTCTGTCACCACATTATAAGTGGCCTATCTTGTACATGATGTGATCGGCGCTGTACTGTAGATAACAGTGGTCCTAGTAATAAAGAGTCTGTCACCACATTATAAGTGGCCTATCTTGTACATGATGTGATGGGCGCTGTAATGTAGATAACAGTGGTCCTAGTAATAAAGAGTCTGTCACCACATTATAAGTGGCCTATCTTGTACATGATGTGATCGGCGCTGTAATGTAGATAACAGTGGTCCTAGTAATAAAGAGGCTGTCACCACATTATAAGTGGCCTATCTTGTACATAATGTGATTGGCGCTGTAATGTAGATAACAGTGGTCCTAGTAATAAAGAGTCTGTCACCACATTATAAGTGGCCTATCTTGTACATGATGTGATCGGCGCTGTAATGTAGATAACAGTGGTCCTAGTAATAAAGAGTCTGTCACCACATTATAAGTGGCCTATCTTGTACATGATGTGATGGGCGCTGTAATGTAGATAACAGTGGTCCTAGTAATAAAGAGTCTGTCACCACATTATAAGTGGCCTATCTTGTACATGATGTGATCGGCGCTGTAATGTAGATAACAGTGGTCCTAGTAATAAAGAGTCTGTCACCTCATTATAAGTGCCCTATCTTGTACATGATGTGATCGGCGCTGTACTGTAGATAACAGTGGTCCTAGTAATAAAGAGTCTGTCACCACATTATAAGTGGCCTATCTTGTACATGATGTGATGGGCGCTGTAATGTAGATAACAGTGGTCCTAGTAATAAAGAGTCTGTCACCACATTATAAGTGGCCTATCTTGTACATGATGTGATCGGCGCTGTAATGTAGATAACAGTGGTCCTAGTAATAAAGAGGCTGTCACCACATTATAAGTGGCCTATCTTGTACATAATGTGATTGGCGCTGTAATGTAGATAACAGTGGTCCTAGTAATAAAGAGTCTGTCACCACATTATAAGTGGCCTATCTTGTACATGATGTGATCGGCGCTGTAATGTAGATAACAGTGGTCCTAGTAATAAAGAGTCTGTCACCACATTATAAGTGGCCTATCTTGTACATGATGTGATGGGCGCTGTAATGTAGATAACAGTGGTCCTAGTAATAAAGAGTCTGTCACCACATTATAAGTGGCCTATCTTGTACATGATGTGATCGGCGCTGTAATGTAGATAACAGTGGTCCTAGTAATAAAGAGGCTGTCACCACATTATAAGTGGCCTATCTTGTACATAATGTGATTGGCGCTGTAATGTAGATAACAGTGGTCCTAGTAATAAAGAGTCTGTCACCACATTATAAGTGGCCTATCTTGTACATGATGTGATCGGCGCTGTAATGTAGATAACAGTGGTCCTAGTAATAAAGAGTCTGTCACCACATTATAAGTGGCCTATCTTGTACATGATGTGATGGGCGCTGTAATGTAGATAACAGTGGTCCTAGTAATAAAGAGTCTGTCACCACATTATAAGTGGCCTATCTTGTACATGATGTGATCGGCGCTGTAATGTAGATAACAGTGGTCCTAGTAATAAAGAGGCTGTCACCACATTATAAGTGGCCTATCTTGTACATGATGTGATCGGCGCTGTAATGTAGATAACAGTGGTCCTAGTAATAAAGAGGCTGTCACCACATTATAAGTGGCCTATCTTGTACATGATGTGATCGGCGCTGTAATGTAGAGAACAGTGGTCCTAGTAATAAAGAGTCTGTCACCACATTATAAGTGGCCTATCTTGTACATGATGTGATTGGCGCTGTAATGTAGATAACAGTGGTCCTAGTAATAAAGAGGCTGTCACCACATTATAAGTGGCCTATCTTGTACATGATGTGATGGGCGCTGTAATGTAGATAACAGTGGTCCTAGTAATAAAGAGTCTGTCACCACATTATAAGTGGCCTATCTTGTACATGATGTGATCGGCGCTGTAATGTAGATAACAGTGGTCCTAGTAATAAAGAGGCTGTCACCACATTATAAGTGGCCTATCTTGTACATGATGTGATGGGCGCTGTAATGTAGATAACAGTGGTCCTAGTAATAAAGAGGCTGTCACCACATTATAAGTGGCCTATCTTGTATATGATGTGATCGGTGATGTAATGTAGATAACAGTGGTTCTAGTAATAAAGAGGCTGTCACCACATTATAAGTGGCCTATCTTGTATATGATGTTATCGGTGATGTAATGTAGATAACAGTGGTTCTAGTAATAAAGCGGCTCTGTCACCACATTATAAGTGGCCTATCTTGTACATGATGTGATCGGCGCTGTAATGTAGAGAACAGTGGTCCTAGTAATAAAGAGGCTGTCACCACATTATAAGTGGCCTATCTTGTACATGATGTGATCGGCGCTGTAATCTAGAGAACAGTGGTCCTAGTAATAAAGAGTCTGTCACCACATTATAAGTGGCCTATCTTGTACATGATGTGATTGGCGCTGTAATGTAGATAACAGTGGTCCTAGTAATAAAGAGGCTGTCACCACATTATAAGTGCCCTATCTTGTACATGATGTGATCGGCGCTGTAATGTAGATAACAGTGGTCCTAGTAATAAAGAGGCTGTCACCACATTATAAGTGGCCTATCTTGTACATGATGTGATGGGCGCTGTAATGTAGATAACAGTGGTCCTAGTAATAAAGAGTCTGTCACCACATTATAAGTGGCCTATCTTGTACATGATGTGATCGGCGCTGTAATGTAGATAACAGTGGTCCTAGTAATAAAGAGGCTGTCACCACATTATAAGTGGCCTATCTTGTACATGATGTGATGGGCGCTGTAATGTAGATAACAGTGGTCCTAGTAATAAAGAGGCTGTCACCACATTATAAGTGGCCTATCTTGTATATGATGTGATCGGTGATGTAATGTAGATAACAGTGGTTCTAGTAATAAAGAGGCTGTCACCACATTATAAGTGGCCTATCTTGTATATGATGTGATCGGTGATGTAATGTAGATAACAGTGGTTCTAGTAATAAAGCGGCTCTGTCACCACATTATAAGTGGCCTATCTTGTACATGATGTGATCGGCGCTGTAATGTAGAGAACAGTGGTCCTAGTAATAAAGAGGCTGTCACCACATTATAAGTGGCCTATCTTGTACATGATGTGATCGGCGCTGTAATCTAGAGAACAGTGGTCCTAGTAATAAAGAGTCTGTCACCACATTATAAGTGGCCTATCTTGTCCATGATGTGATTGGCGCTGTAATGTAGATAACAGTGGTCCTAGTAATAAAGAGGCTGTCACCACATTATAAGTGCCCTATCTTGTACATGATGTGATCGGCGCTGTAATGTAGATAACAGTGGTCCTAGTAATAAAGAGGCTGTCACCACATTATAAGTGGCCTATCTTGTACATGATGTGATCGGCGCTGCGATGTAGATTACAGCAGTGTTTTTTATTTAGGAAAACTATCATTTAATAAATTCAAATAATTCAATAAAACATGTAGTGTTTGGTTGAGGGATGCAGGACCCGCCACGCGTCTACGAGTTGGTGCTCATGCAGCAATCGTCATATACGACGGTGAGCTGCCCTGGGTAGAGAGGAGTGCCCTCGCGAGGTGTCAAATACGGGATCCAATGTGACATTTAAATCCCCCCCCAGTATTAAGGTGCCTTCCAGAAAGCCTTCCAGTACCCCTAAAACTCTATCCAAGAAGGCCACTTGACCAGTGTTAGGGAGTTAGTATGAGGCCAGTGTGTACAATGTGTTATCCAACTTACCCTTCACGAAAAGGTACCGGCCCACTCCATCCGTGCAAGTCTCCACATGTTCCCAATGGGGAGAACGCGAGATCAGGATGGAGACCCCCTTGGACTTGGAGTCAGGGGATACACTATGATACCCATCAGGATAGTTGGAGTCCGTGAGCTTCGGTATGCAGTCCGCCCGAAAGTGGGTTTCCTGCAGAAAGGCCACGTGTGCTTTTCTTTTCCACAGAAGTCGGAGAATGGAGGACCTCTTTTCAGGAATATTCAGACCCTGCGTATTCAGGGAGACAACCGTAATGTCAGACATGATAGCGGACTTAGGAATGGACAGAGGGGAAGGGGGAGAGAGAAAAAGAATGAGAAGAAGAAAAAGAAGAAGAAAAGCTCCTGTACATGAGCAGCAGTACAGAAGGTGCCAGAAAACACAAGTTCTCTAAAGTCGGAGTTCGAAATCTCTCCACTACTCAACGTGTGCTATGTCACCCACAGAAGACCTCTGAGTACGACACAGCTACACGGAACCCTAACAGAGAACGAGGAAAGACAGCAATGCAAAGACAGCGTTTCAGTAAACCAGTAGTCAACTAGATATCTCAAATAAATTGCATCCCAGCCCCGGACTCACCAAATCAACTATTACCGGAGCCCACCATCCCCTCCTTGGTGAAACAGGTGAAACAATTAAAACATCCCCAACCGGAAAAGACCACCCCTCCCCACAGGCCCACAGCAATACAAATGGCCTAAGAGCAACACCAACAACGACTCTGTCTTCACTGCCCTCCAAGAGCCCTATGGAAGAAAAAGGTGGAGTGAGTGACAAATAAATGTCCACATAAGAACGCCAAAGATCAGTCAGTCCCTCCGCGGAGAACGCCGTCCTGGAGGACGAGGGTCAACGAGCCCGCTTTCACGGTCTCGGTGCGGGGATCGACGTTCTGGAGATCGGGGTTCAGTTGGCTCAGCTCCTGGGCGAGACGGAAGATGAGACACCGAGTATGGGTATGGTCCTCCTCTCAGAGCAAACGGTGCTGGGGGTTCAGTCCAGTCTGGTAACCGCACTGGTGGGATCTCCAGGAACCGGAAGGCCTCCTCTAGGTAATCTTTAGAACGGACCGCAAATGACATTCCCTGTCTGCGAAGGATGATGTGGAAGGGGTATCCCCACCTGTAGGTTGCTCCTGCCGCCTTTGTCGCTTCCAATAATGGGCGGATAGTTCTGCGCATGGAGAGTGTCAGCCTTGAGATGTCTGGCAGGACTGTTATCTCGGTACCGTTGAAAGGAACAGCCCCCTTTTCCCAAGCTCTCTGGGCAATCTCCTCTTTCTGTTTGTAGAAATGCACTCTACAGATAACATCTCTGGGTCGGTTACATTCTTTGTTCCGGGGGCCCGCCAGCCTGTGAACTATGTCCATTCCTATGGGCATATCCCGCGGGCGATCTAGGAGTTTGTTGAAAATGTGTGTCACAACATCATAAAGTCCATCTGGGGGTACAGACTCCGGAAAACCCCGTAGTTTCAAATTGTTACGCCTCCGCCTATTCTCGACATCATTCAAATGCAGGGAGAGGTCACGTAGTTGCGTACCCTGAGTAGCCAAAGATTGAGAGAGGACCGAGATGTCCAGGGAGGATATAGAATGCTGGCACTCCAAGGTTTCCACCCTCGTGGCCAGATCACGCACGTCTTGTGTGACCGCGCCAATGGCCCTGTCATGTTTCTCCTCCAACCGGTTGAGGCGGAGATCCAAGTCGGTTTTGGTGGGGAGTACTTTGACCATCTCCCAAAGTTCCGCCAGGGTCCGTTCCATGGAGAGTGGGAGGCCAGGGACGGGCCGGTGTGATATTCCCCCAGGTGTACCGGTGGGGTGAGGGTGGGGGTCCCCCTGAAAATGTCTGGCATTCCCTGACTCTGCTGGCTATCCTGCGTTGTCGCCTGCCGCTGGGCGGGCAGTAAAAATGTTGCCTCATGCACCCTGCTTGGTGGCGCCATGGTCGTCACCCCGTGTCCGGGTGTTTTCTGGGGCTGGAGAAGGGGAACAGCCTCCCCTGGGGACGGCCCTCGAAATTCTGACCCACGCTGACCTCTCTCCACAGGTGCCATCTCCCCTCCAGGGGCGCGGGAGCAGCTGCCGGTTGGCATCTGATCAGCAGAGGAAGAAGGCGGAGTGTGCCCACGAGGCGGCGGGGTCTGGGTGCGGCCTGCAGGAGGAGAAGAAGAGGACCGCTGAGGAACGCCGTCCAGCATGGACCGGAGGAACCGGCCGATTGACGAGGTGCCCGAGGTGTCTGGAAGGTTCCTGCGATATTTCCCCCTGGTCATGCTGAGTCGGGGACTGGTGAGTGAGCCCTGTCAGGCGATTTTCGGCTGGGTGAGTCCGGAGCTGCAGAGACACACGTCTTCACACTGCCATGCCTAAGCCACGCCCCCCGGGGCCTACAACTTTATCCGAATCCATCAAGGTGATGAGTGGAAGATGGCATTTAACACCCGGGACGGGCACTATAAATACCTGGTGATGCCCTTCGGCCTGTGTAATGCTCCAGCGGTCTTCCAAGAATTTGTGAATTGTATCTTCTGAGATCTCCTCTATGTTTTTGTTGTGGTCTATCTCGATGACATTTTGATTTTCTCCCCAAATCAGATGACACATCGGAGGCATGTCCGTCAAGCCCTGTTGTGATTTAAGGGGGAATTGCCTGTATGCCAAGTTGGAGTAATGCACTTTTGAAAATAATTTTCTGCCCTTCTTGGGCTA
Source organism: Rhinoderma darwinii (assembly GCF_050947455.1). Taxonomy (NCBI): domain Eukaryota; kingdom Metazoa; phylum Chordata; class Amphibia; order Anura; family Rhinodermatidae; genus Rhinoderma; species Rhinoderma darwinii. The sequence goes on from NW_027463981.1 coordinate 47,225, forward strand.
CATCATCTCGGATCAGGGTCTCAAGATGTATCCTGAGAAAGTAAAGTCCATTCTGGGGTGGCCACGTCCTCAGGGCCTGCGGTCCATACACCGTACAAAACTTCTACTGGCAATACATCCCAAACTTCTCTTCACTGACGGCCCCCATCTCTACCCTTACCAAGAAAGGTATAAACGCCAAGGTGTGGACTCCAGATGCAGAATCCGAATTCAATAGCCTCAAAAATGCCTTCATTTCAGCCTCGATCCTCCATCATCCTGACGTGACTCGGCAGTTCTCGTTGGAGGTGGACGCTTCTTCTGTTGGTGCAGGTGCACTTCTGTTCCAGAGAAGCCTCAAGGGAAAGGCAGTAGTATGTGGCTATTACTCGAGACTTTTCTCCTCCGCAGAGCGCAATTACTCTATTGGGGATCGGGAGTTACTGGCCATCAAGTTGGCTCTGGAGGAGTGGAGACATCTGTATAACTAATGGACCTTTTCCCGCCAATGTTGGATCGAAGGAGGTTCTAAGAACTTTTTTGGGGGGAATCTGGTAATAGACTAAAGATCTTCCGCACATGGGACAGGTAGATTAAGTATAAAATGTACAGGATGGGGCTTCTCATACTCCTTCTCTCACTATCTAGACTGATTGTTTTATAACCTGTGTGCTGTCCTTCCCACCTACTCATATAGCGACATATGATGATATCTCTTTGGCCTATAACCTTGGGTATTCTAATTCTATGGTTATTGATGCTACATATTTACCTTCCTGCTACTTCTAATAATCTTCCATAACAGACGACACCTTGATTGGAGGTCGCCCTCCGTCTTTTTATTTTGCTTCCATTTCTTTTCATTATGTTTTATTAAGCGGTCTGGTCTCGACCGCATTTTGTACTCCGTACTATATAAAATATATGTCTATACAATTGTGTTTTTTGTATTTTTACTTTTGCTTTTGTTCAACTATTGTTATTGGTACATAAGATTTCTTAGCTACACAGGCTTTTGAGATATCATGTGTTTTTTAAGCCGCCCTGCGGGGTCAGCAAATGACTTTGTGCTCCATTGTTTGTCTATTTATCTGTAATAAAAAAAACGTTTTAATAAAAATAGAATTGAAAAAAAAAACAAAAAAACTTGGTGTATTTAAACGTCTGAGCCACTGGGAATGCGATGAAAGAAATAAAGGTTGAAATAAATCATTATCTCTACTATATTTTAAGAACGTGAAATGTCAGAATACTACTAGAGATTCTAGCTGATCTAAGACAGGGACATGCACTAACATTGCAGCGTTCCTGGCCTAAGCACTTAAACCCTAAGCCCCCCAGCACGCAGTCCGCAGCCCGCAGCCCACTTGTTCCCTGATTCGGTCTAAAGTGAGTTCTGTTGAATGTCAGGTTACTGCGCTTTTCTATGAGATGAATAATATGTTCTGGTGGAGCCACTGAGCAGCGAGCTCACAGCTTATGTGCTCATAATTCAACTTTCCCCCTTTCCCATAGAGCACCATCTATGGCGTGATGAAATGTGACACTTGTTTCAGTGATGAGGATATTGCTGAAATCTGCAATAATGTAGTAGAAAAGTAAGATGGTTCAGCAGCATAAGTACCTTTCTTATGCAGCAACCTCCTCATTATTCTGCCTGCACACAGTAAGGTATCCTTTCAGACAAGGCTACACATCAGGAATTGTACCAGGATCTGCACAGAAGACTCTCACTGTTTAGTCACTGGTTAAGTACCACACCACCAGCTGAGGTTATTCGCTAGAGCTTCTTATTGTTCCCATTAGACCAAATGTAATATCACTTCCAGCAGGAATAAGAACGTCACCTTTGGAAGAATTTGTGACTGTCTCTCGACAGCAGAGGTAGCGCACTGGTAAAGTTATCTGCTCGTGAATTAGCAGGAAGCTGATGAGTCAGGGACATACAGGTTCTATCCCCAGGATCTCCACCTTGTGTCTCCAGTCTTAAAAGCGCTAATGAGATGTAGCGTTTCTCTTGTTGAAAGTCTGATTACCCCTGATTTTTAAAGAGTTGATAAATGTGTTATTGTGTATCTGCTGTCCAGCTGGCTCACAGCTTGTGTGATCTGAGTTGAGTGCAGGGGTCACTGCTGTACAATGTGGGTTCTAATCCCCATGTTGTCCTCCTGGTGACCTTGGGGTACTTCCCCCTTTCCTAAGGAGTATTGGGTTATGATACCTGTGAGAGTGAGAATACTGTTAGAAAAAGTAGCTAAGTACAGCTTTCTCAAAAAAGTGACAGCTGTATATGTAACATTCTTCACATAAGTAACTTTCTTAAGCAGTGACAATCTCATTGTGCTGCATCCACACCACTATAAACACCACCCATCAAGGTATCTTTTGGTTAAGGCCACACATTAGGATTTGAACCAGAGACCACACAGAAGACACTCACTGGCTACACACTGATCATGCACCCTGCCACCAGCACTGGTTGATATTTGGACTTTCTTATTGTCCCCACAAGACCAAATGTAAAGATCACTTCCAGCAGGAATAAGAACATGTCATCTTTGGAATATTTTGCAGCTGGCTCTCAACAGTAGAGGTAGCGCACTGGTAAAGTTCTCTGCCAGCAGAAGAGTCAGGAACATGCAGGTTCTATCCCCAGGAAACTTGCATAAGTAAGGAGAATGCCATCTACCACACCAGCGGCACGCAGCAAGCTTCAAACCCAGGTGCATGGGCTGGCACTGTAGTGTTACTGAACTCAGCACCTAACTGCTTCGTTATAGGGTGCAGGAGTCAATATAAATCAAGTAGAAAAATAAATGAGACCATTAAATTACAAAGATGTAATATTATTTTTATCCCGGGCAGGACTTCAGTTCCCTGTCGGTCGTGTGCACAGACTTCTCCGCAAGGGCAAATACGCTGAGAGGGTCGGCGACGGCGCTCCGATCTACCTGGCCGCTGTGTTGGAATATCTGACCACTGAGATCCTTGAACTGGCCGGAAATGCCGCCCGGGACAACAAAAAGACCCGAATCATCCCCCGTCAACTGCAGCTGGCCGTGCTCAATGACGAGGAGGAGCTCAACAAGCTGCTGGGTGGTGTGACCATCGCTCAGGGAGGCGTCCTGCCCAACATCCAGGCCGTTCTGCTGCCCAAGAAGACCGAAAGCAGCAAAAGCGCCAAGAGCAAGTGAGCGCCGCTTATCCCACATTTAACCACAAAGGCTCTTTTAAGAGCCGCCCACATGGTCCTTAGAACAGAGCTGTCACCGCTGATCTCTGATGAGTAAGGGTCGGGGTATACAACTGCTGCATTACTTATGACCTATACATTCACTACTGCCTCGTGCGGATGGTGGCGCTGTCCTCATTGATGCACTAACTATACTGTACAGAACACATTAATAGTACAACTACTCCAGTGATTCATGTTCATGATCTACAACTCGCCCCCGACTACATAGTGTCTTAAATTATATCTTCCAGTCTCACTGGATTCTTCGAATGCGTCTCAGTAAATGTTACTCTGCAGCAACTTCATGCGTTAGTGGGATGAGGGGAGTCCTAAGTATAGACAACGCACAGTGTTAGTACGAAGTAGAAATAGGTGCATTCTGTTTCCTGTCATTGTATTGCCAGCAGAGCGATTATACCAGCAGTCTGGCAAAGTGACATACAAGACAATGCAAGTCCATACTTATGTGGAACTTGGTGCTACAAATTGCTAGTTTGTTTTGAAAATCTCGTAACATTTGTAGCAATGAGAGCAGCTTGGAAAACACGGCCCCTCCAACATTGGGTTTTACTCTTGTAAAATGCCGTATCAGCTGCATCAGTTTGTCCTTTTTCATTCATTGAATGCGTCTCACTAAATGTTGCTCTGCAAGAAACTGCACGCGTTACTGTAATAAAGTGAGTCCTATATAGGGACAGCAGACAGATTCATTATTAGTACTAGAGGTTACTAGATTTATTGCCAGCAGCCTTATTAATCCCAGCCGTCCGGCAGAATGAGATACGAAGCAATACGAGCCGATACGTGTGTCAAAGTTGGTCCCAGTAACAGATTTATTGTTTGTTGTAAGAATCTCGTAACATTAGTAGCAGTGACAGCAGCTAAGAAAACACTGGCCCTCTCTCCAAGGATTGCGGATAGCACGTTGCCCAGCAGCAAGCTGGACGCCGAAGAAGCAACACCGCAAGTCCGCTGTTTGATCCACTGCTCGTGCGCTTATACAGCGCTATGAGCAACTGAGCGGATATTCAGCGGTGAGTTTCTGCCACTCCTGTACGTACAGGCATCGGCACAAACGGCGCCCGGCAGCGCCGCTACGAGGAGGTGTTTTCCTGCCGGAGGATCACTCGGCAGCAAGTATAGCACTAAGGCACTCTTTCCCTTCAGATTAACATTCCCTGGTCTAAGACCCAATTCAGGCAGCTGCTTCTAGGACGTTATTAGGGGACATAGTGCAGTCCACATATCCGGCTCCTCACTGGAAGACCGACGTGATACTGAAGCCCCTACCCCCGTGTATGTAGGTCACTGCTCAGATGATACACGAGCGGTCACCAGCAGACATCATAGCTGATCTATAGAGGATGTGGCGGCTCTGAGAAGAGCCTTTGTGTTGTGTAAGATGGAGCTGAGCAGGAGGGGAATTAACCTCCGAAGCCGTAGAGAGTGCGGCCCTGGCGTTTGAGCGCGTACACCACGTCCATAGCGGTGACGGTCTTCCTCTTGGCGTGCTCGGTGTAGGTGACGGCGTCACGGATGACGTTCTCCAGGAAAACCTTCAGGACGCCGCGAGTCTCTTCATAGATGAGACCGGAGATGCGTTTGACGCCTCCCCTGCGAGCTAGACGGCGGATTGCAGGCTTGGTGATGCCCTGGATGTTATCACGGAGCACCTTCCTGTGCCGCTTGGCACCGCCCTTTCCGAGTCCTTTTCCTCCTTTACCACGACCAGACATCCTGTAAGCTGGAGCTAAAGAGAACTATTGTACCGACAACCGCGGGGTGCGTCTTTATATAGACCTTGGGTGGACCAGAGAGAGAACTGTAATACATGTCACTTCCGGGGCGTTTCTCTCAGTAAATTCACATTACCAATCCCTCCCCCTCCCGTTGATTGGCTTAACTCAGATTTTGAATTTCACTCTCATTTTACAATACCGGCCGCTCTTTTCCCGCTTATAGCGCGACTGCTGTGTAATCTCTATCTGCCCCAAATCTAAAGAGTAATGTTAAGAAAACAAGGAACAAGCGTGACGTCTTGGAATAGTATGGCGGCTGCTCGTCATCTGCCGTCAGGTTCAGGATTTGTGTGCACGCAGATCACCCCTTAGGCCACCAGCACCACAACGGTTTTATAGAATGAATAGGGAGGAGAGGACTCGGGCAGTGTTAATGAGTTTAGATCTCTGATTTACAACGGTGACCAGGACTACACCCGATGATCATGACCTCACAGAATAAGAGTATAATTCCACTGCGCTTGTGTTCACACCGGGCGGAGGATACCTGCTCCCCACCCTACACGCTGCGCCTGGTTTGCCTTTACAAGGAGTAGGGAACAAGGACTCCGCACACACTGGTCAGCGGTGGATCATTAGCTGCACATAACGGCGTCATTCCTAGCAGCAGCAGCGGAGGTTATTATAGGAAGAGCGATGTACGGTCATCAGTGAGGAGTGGGGCGGGTTATCGCTACGATACAGCCGGAGAGGGAGGTGATGAATACAGCGCAGACACCCGGCATAACACATGACAGGACTGATGAAAGGGCCGGATAACGTGAGCGCTAGAGACGGGGACTGGTTATAGTGTAAATGGCGCCAAGCACTGAAAGGGTTAACATAGCATCTCCACATATTAATAGCAGAGCACCGAGAAGCCAGCGGGAGTCGCGGTAGAATAACGGAGGAAAAGGATTAAGCTCGTTTGAGGGAGGATTTGGTGGCTCTGAAAAGAGCCTTTGTGTTGTAGTCGGTGCCGGGTTCAGACCTAAGCCCTCTCACCACGGATCCTGCGGGCCAGTTGAATGTCTTTGGGCATGATAGTGACCCTCTTGGCGTGGATGGCGCACAGGTTGGTATCCTCAAACAGTCCGACCAGATAAGCCTCGCTGGCCTCCTGCAGAGCCATGACTGCTGAGCTCTGGAAGCGCAGATCGGTCTTGAAGTCCTGAGCGATCTCTCGCACCAGGCGCTGGAAGGGCAGCTTACGGATAAGAAGCTCCGTGGACTTCTGGTAGCGGCGGATTTCACGGAGAGCGACTGTGCCCGGGCGGTAACGATGAGGCTTCTTCACTCCGCCGGTAGCGGGAGCGCTCTTCCGTGCAGCTTTAGTAGCCAGCTGCTTGCGGGGCGCTTTCCCGCCGGTGGATTTACGCGCGGTCTGCTTTGTTCTGGCCATAGCTCTATAACAACGTGCACACTTGTAGACTGATACGAGGAGAGGACAGAGCAGAGTATTTATACACTTGAGCGTGTCCTCATTGGTCCATGAAAGGCACACCCCTACATTCTATTGGCTTCTTCATAAAAATATGCGCCCGACAAAGCAAATGTGATATTCGCGACCAATCACCGCTCCGAAGAGGCGGACACCGGTTTACATGATGTCCAGACGCAGCTTGTACAACAGGGGGCGTTAATGAGATCATTTCTCCAGCTCTGCGAAATAGTTGTCATCAGTAACAGCTCACTGTATTTCCATGTCCGCAGATCACGTACACAGCGTTATATAAGAGACTACTTCCCCATCATCCGCCGCTGCAGAGTTTTATAGATCACACAAAGGGACAATCCCCCACCCCATCCTTACACAGGACACTGTGCCCCGCATCCAGAGGCAGCATATAAGGGTCACCATCCACCACGTGTAATGAGGAGGAGGGGACATTGTGCTCTATTTACACCGGAGAGAGTGTAAACCATCGGCCTCCTTCACGTGGATCCTGTGCTGTAAGCTACAAGTCTATTGCTGCCCCGGTCCTTATTCACACATTACACCTGGTGGACTGTGACCTGATAAACTCTGCCTGGATGTTACACCATAGTGACGGGACGGACACTGTGGAGGTCCGGATACAGCAGCTATGGCGTCCAGCGCGATGACCAGAAATGACCCGTGTCATAGAGTAACAGGGACATGAAGCTCCTCCGTGCACACGCGATGATAGCGCCTCCTTTATCTCAGGATCGCGCTGCTGTCTGTACCGGAGGAAATAGCGGCAAGTGATCATACAGCTCTGACGGGGAGAAGGTGGTGGCTCTGAAAAGAGCCTTTGTGGGACAAGAAACGGGCGGCTCTCGGTTATTTCTTCGCCACGGTCTTCCTGGATTTAGACGCTTTCTTAGCCGGACTCTTGGCAGCTTTGGGCGCTTTCTTTGCCGGACTCTTGGCAGCTTTCTTAGCCGGACTCTTGGCAGCTTTCTTAGCCGGACTCTTGGCAGCTTTGGGCTTGGCCGCCTTCTTTGCTGGGCTCTTTGTTATTTTCTTGGGGGCAGGTTTTGGCTTCTTGGGGCTCTTCGCCACCTTCTTGGCAGCGGCAGGCCTCTTGGCCTTTGTCAGGCTCTTGGCCGGAGTCTTCTTCGGGGATTTGGCAGCAGCCGCCGGCTTCTTCTTGGCCGCCTTGTCCTTAGTCTCCTGCTGCTTCTTGTTCAGCTTGAAGGAGCCGGAGGCGCCGCTGCCTTTCACCTGGAGCAGGGTTTCCTTGGTCACCAGAGTCTTGAGCGCCATCTTCAGGCGGCTGTTGTTCTTGTCTACATCGTATCCTCCAGCAGCCAGAGCCTTCTTCAGGGCGGCCAGAGACACCCCACTGCGCTCTTTGGAGGCGGACACGGCTTTCACGATGAGCTCGGACACGCTGGGACCGGAGGGTTTTTTGTTTTTCTTGGCGCCCCCTGCTGCAGGTTTTTTCGGCTGCTTCTTGGATTTGGCGGCCGGCTCGGCGGGAGGGACAGCGGCGGCTGGTGCGGTCTCTGCCATCGTATAACACGCGAATACACTAAAACAATAATCCTGCGAGGGAAACACTGAGGAGGGAGCTGGGGCCTCTTATATGTACAGCGGCTGCTCGGTGATTGGCTGCGATTGTCCTGAGCGTCTATTGGCTGACACTGATCACATGTCCTCCCTTTCCTCATCTGACAGGAGTGAAGCTCCGCTCTCCCCTTGTGCTTCCCTGCCCGGGATAAGAGCCCTTTACCGACTAGAAGCGGCCGGGCGAGCGGGCACTCTACGTGACTTCCCCCTCCCTGACATTCCCCCTACTCATTTCTAGCCTTCACTGGCAGAGATGCTGGGAAGGAGCCGGGAGGAGGCCCCGGGATCTCTGCCATAGTTCTGCCGATCTGCACATCGCTGTGATCGGACAAGATAAATGTGTTTGCGGGAGCTCGTTCCCTGTATTCCCGGCACTTGTCACTATCACAGGGTTCTTTACCACAATGTCTAACGTGCGGGAAGCTGATTGTCCGATGCGGGGGCGACCTGGAGCTGCAGAGAGCCCAGAAGGGTAACCCGGCACAGACGAGATGTCGGAGTGTCTTCCGCCTGTCTTACTGTAACTTGGCACAGAGGAGACACCAGAAACTGCTCCACCTGTGTTACAATAACCCAGCACAGAGGAAACACCAGAGTTTGCTCTACTTATGTTACAATAACTCGGCACAGGCAGGACACCGGGGTCTGCTCCACCTGTATTACAACTTCCCAGCACAGAAAAGACACAAGTCTGCTCCTCCTTTACTAAAATAACCTGACACAGGTCAGACCCCAGAACCTGCTCCTCCAGCAGTACATTACCCGGACACAGACAGGACACTAGAGACTTCTCCACCTGTATAACTATAACCTGACACAGGCCAGACCCCAGAACCTGCTCCTCCAGCAGTACATTACCCGGAAACAGACAGGACACTAGAGACTACTCCACCTGTATAACTATAACCTGACACAGGCCAGACCCCAGAACCTGCTCCTCCAGCAGTACATTACCCGGACACAGACAGGACACTAGAGACTACTCCACCTGTATAACTATAACCTGACACAGGCCAGACCCCAGAACCTGCTCCTCCAGCAGTACATTACCCGGACACAGACAGGACACTAGAGACTACTCCACCTGTATAACTATAACCTGACACAGGCCAGACCCCAGAACCTGCTCCTCCAGCAGTACATTACCCGGACACAGACAGGACACTAGAGACTACTCCACCTGTATAACTATAACCTGACACAGGCCAGACCCCAGAACCTGCTCCTCCAGCAGTACATTACCCGGACACAGACAGGACACTAGAGACTACTCCACCTGTATAACTATAACCTGACACAGGCCAGACCCCAGAACCTGCTCCTCCAGCAGTACATTACCCGGACACAGACAGGACACTAGAGACTTCTCCACCTGTATAACTATAACCTGACACAGGCCAGACCCCAGAACCTGCTCCTCCAGCAGTACATTACCCGGACACAGCCAGGACACTAGAGACTTCTCCACCTGTATAACTATAACCTGACACAGGCCAGACCCCAGAACCTGCTCCTCCAGCAGTACATTACCCGGACACAGACAGGACACTAGAGGCTTCTCCACCTGTATAACTAGAACCTGGCACAGAGGAGGGAACAGACACTGTTTGTTCCTCTTGTACTACATTAAGCCGGCAAAAGACAAGACGCCGTAGTATTGTCCGTGTCCCCACATATTACTGCCATTATGTCCCCTGTAGGAGGGTACAGGGACACAATGCCGGTAATATGTCCCTGTTCCCTCATCTTCGAGGCATTATGTCCCTGTTCCTTCATATTACCGGCATTATGTCCCTGTTCCTTCATATTACAGGCATTATGTCCCTGTTCCCTCATATTACATGCATTATGTGCCTGTTCCTTCATATTACCGGCATTATGTCCCTGTTCCTTCATATTACAGGCTTTATGTCCCTGTTCCTTCATATTACAGGATTTATGTCCCTGTTCCTTCGTATTACCGGCATTATTTCCCTGTTCCTTCATATTACCGGCATTATGTCCCTGTTCTTTCATATTACCGGTATTATGTCCTTGTTCCCTCACATTACACAGCATTATGTCCCTTTCCCCTCATCTTACCGGCATTATGTCCTTGTTCCCTCATATTACCGGCATTATGTCCCTGTTCCCTCATCCTACCGGCATTACGTCCCTGTTCCTTCATCTTACCGGGATTATGTCCTTGTTCCTTCATAATACCGGCAATATGTCCCTGTTCCTTCATATTACCTGCTATATATACCTGTCCCCTCATATTACTGGCATTTTGTTCCCTGTATGAGGGCACAGGGACATAATGCTGGTTATATGTCCCTGTCCCTCTAATCTTCCAGGCATTATTTCCCTGTGCCTTCATATTACAGGCATTATGTTCTTGTTCCTTCATATTACCGCCATTTTGTCCCTGTTCCCTCATCTTACCGGCATTATGTCCTTGTTCCTTCATATTATCGGCATTAAGTCCCTGTTCCTTCATTTTACCGGCTTTATGTCCCTGTCCCTTCATATTACTGGCATTATGTCCCCTGTAAGAGGGCACAGGGACATAATGCCGGTTACATGTCCTTGTTCCCTCATCCTCCAGGCATTATGTCCCTGTTCCTTCATATTACCGGCTTTATGTCCCTGTTCTCTCATATTACAGCCATTATGTCCCTGTTCCTTCATATTACCGGCATTATGTCCTTGTTCTTTCATATTACCGGCATTATGTCCCTGTTCCCAAATCTTACCGGCATTATGTCCCTGTTCCTTCATATTACCGGCATTATGTCCATGTCCCCGCATATTACTGCCATTATGTCCCCTGTAGGAGGGCACATGGACATAATGCCGGTTATATGTCCCTGTTCCCTCATATTACCGGCATTATGTCCCTGTTCCCTCCTCTTACCGGCATTATGTCCCTGTTCCTTCAAAGTATCCGCATTATGTCCCTGTTCCTTCATATTACCGGCATTAGGTCCCTGTTCCCTCATCTTACCGGCATCTTGTCCCTGTTCCCTCATCTTACCGGCATCTTGTCCCTGTTCCTTCATATTACAGGCATTATGTCCATGTTCCTTCATGTTACAGGCATTATGTCCCTATTCCTTCATATTACGGGCATTATATCCCTGTTCCTTCATATTACCGGCATTATGTCCCTGTTCCTTCATATTACAAGCATTATGTCCCTCTTTCTTCATATTACCGGCATTATGTCCTTGTTCCTTCATATTATCGGCATTATGTTCTTGTTCCTTCATATTACAGGCATTATGTCCCTGTTCCTTCATATTACCGGCATTATGTCCCTATTCCTTCATATTACAAGCATTATGTCCCTCTTCCTTCATATTACCGGCATTATGTCCTCATTCCTTCATATTATCGGCATTATGTTCTTGTTCCTTCATATTACAGGCATTATGTCCCTGTTCCTTCATATTACAAGCATTATGTCCCTCTTCCTTCATATTACCGGCATTATGTCCTTGTTCCTTCATATTACAAGCATTATGTCCCTATTCCTTCATATTACCGGCTTTATGTCCCTGCTCCCTCATATTACAGCCATTATGTCCCTGATCCCTCATATTACCGGCATTATGTCCCTTTTCCCTCATATTACCGGCATTATGTCCCTGTTCCCTCCTATGACCGCACTATGTCCCTATTCTATTACAGCGTGTAGAAGACACCAGAGACTGCTCCTCCAATAACCAGGCACAAACACCAGAGTCTGCTCCACTTGTATTACAACACCCGGCACAGAGGAGACACCAGAGTCTGCTCCGCCTGTATTACAATAACCACCCTTTATCCAGTCCTCGCCAGTGTGATTGCTTGTTCTCTATCGTAGTCAAGCAGTTTCCTTGGCATCTGTTATAAATCTGACTACTACCCTTTTAAGAGCTGCCCACATGGTCCTTAGACTAGAGCTCTCACCGCTGATCTCCGATATGTAAACGTTCTGCGCCAGATAAGTGGCTCTGCTTGTACAGAGAACTAGCCAGCAGGAAGGGGCGACAATCTCCATTATGAATTCATATACAGCTGGGATAAACATTGAAGAGGAAGCCGTAGGGTGGGTGTAGAACTGCGTTACTCATTACCTATATATTCACTACTGCCTCGTGCAGATGGTGGCGCTGTCCTCATTGGTGCACTAACTATACTGTACAGGACACATTAATAGTACAACTACTCCAGTGATTCATGTTCATGATCTACAACCCGTCCCCGACTACATAGTGTCTTTAATTATATCTTCCAGTCTCACTGGATTCTTCGAATGCGTCTCAGTAAATGTTACTCTGCAGCAACTTCATGCGTTAGTGGGATGAGGGGAGTCCTAAGTATAGACAACGCACAGTGTTAGTACGAAGTAGAAATAGGTGCATTCTGTTTCCTGTCATTGTATTGCCAGCAGCGCGATTATACCAGCAGTCTGGCAAAGTGACATACAAGACAATGCAAGTCCATACTTATGTGGAACTTGGTGCTACAAATTGGTAGTTTGTTTTGAAAATCTCGTAACATTTGTAGCAATGAGAGCAGCTTGGAAAACACGGCCCTCCAACATTGGGTTTTGCTCTTGTAAAATGCCGTATCAGCTGCATCAGTTTGTCCTTTTTCATTCATTGAACGCGTCTCACTAAATGTTGCTCTGCAAGAAACTGCACGCGATACTGTAATAAAGTGAGTGCTATATAGGGACAGCAGACAGAGTCATTATTAGTACTAGAGGTTACTAGATTTATTGCCAGCAGCCTTATTAATCCCAGCCGTCCGGCAGAATGAGATACGAAGCAATACGAGCCGATACTTGTGTCAAAGTTGGTCCCAGTAACAGATTTATTGTTTGTTGTAAGAATCTGGTAACATTAGTAGCAGTGACAGCAGCTAAGAAAACACTGGCCCTCTCTCCAAGGATTGCGGAAAGCACGTTGCCCAGCAGCAAGCTGGACGCCTAAGAACCTGCACCGCAAGTCAGCTGTTTGATCCACTGCTCGTGCGCTTATACAGCGCTATGAGCAACTGAGCGGATATTCAGCGGTGAGTTTCTGCCACTCCTGTACGTGCAGGCATCGGCACAAACGGCGTCCGGCAGCGCCGCTACGAGGATGTGTTTTCCTGCCTGAGGATCACTCGGCAGCAAGTATAGCACTAAGGCACTCTTTCCCTTCAGATTAACATTCCCTGGTCTAAGATCCAATTCAGGCAGCTGCTTCTAGGACGCTATTAGGGGACACACTGCAGTCCACATATCCGGCTCCTCACTGGAAGACCGACGTGATACTGAAGCCCCTACCCCCGTGTATATAGAAGGTCACTGCTCAGATGATACACGAGCGGTCACCAGCAGACATCATAGCTGATCTATAGAGGATGTGGCGGCTCTGAGAAGAGCCTTTGTGTTGTGTAAGATGGAGGTGAGCAGGAGCGGAATTAACCTCCGAAGCCGTAGAGAGTGCGGCCCTGGCGTTTGAGCGCGTACACCACGTCCATAGCGGTGACGGTCTTCCTCTTGGCGTGCTCGGTGTAGGTGACGGCGTCACGGATGACGTTCTCCAGGAAAACCTTCAGGACGCCGCGAGTCTCTTCATAGATGAGACCGGAGATGCGTTTGACGCCTCCCCTGCGAGCTAGACGGCGGATTGCAGGCTTGGTGATGCCCTGGATGTTATCACGGAGCACCTTCCTGTGCCGCTTGGCACCGCCCTTTCCGAGTCCTTTTCCTCCTTTACCACGACCAGACATCCTGTAAGCTGGAGCTAAAGAGAACTATTATACCCACCAACGCGGGGTGTGTCCATATATAGACCTTGGGAGGACCAGAGAGAGAGAACTGTAATACATGTCACTTCCGGGGCGTTTCTCTCAGCTAATTTACATTACCAATCCCTCCCCCTCCCGTTGATTGGCTTAACTCAGATTTTGAATTGCAAGCTCATTTTACAATACCTGCCGCTCTTTTCCCGCTTCTACTTGTTCCCTCATATTATCGGCATTACGTCCCTGTTTCTTCATATTACCAGTATTACGTCCCTGTTCCTTCATATTACCGAAATTGCGTCCCTATTCCTTCATATAACCGGCATTAAGTCCCTGTTCGCTCATCTTACCGGCATTATGCCCCTGTTCCCTCATCTTACGGCATTCTGTCCCTGTTCCCTCATCTGAACCGGCATTATGTGCCTGTTCCGTCATCTTACCGGCATTACGTCACTGTTCCTTCATATTACCGGCATTACGTCCCTGTTCCTTCATATTAACGGCATTATGTCCCTGTTCCCTCATCTTACCGGCATTTTGTCCCTGTTCCCTCATCTTACCGGTATTATGTCCCTGTTCCTTCATCTTACCGGCATTACGTCCCTTTTCCTCCATATTACCGGAAGTACGTCCCTATTCCTTCATATTACCGGCATTACGTCCCTGTTCCTTCATATTACCGGCATTACGTCCCTGTTCCTTCATATTACCGGCATTAGGTCCCTGTTTCTTAATATTATCGGTATTACGTCCCTGTTCCTTCATATTACCGGCATTATGTCCCTGTTCCTTCATATTACAGGCATTATTTCCCTGTTACTTCATATTACAGGCATTATGTCCACTGTAGGAGGGTACAGGGACATAATGCCGGTAATATGTCCCTGTTCCCTCATCTTACAGGCATTATGTCCCTGTTCCTTCATATTACCGGCATTAGGTCCCTGTTTCTTAATATTATCGGCATTACGTCCCTGTTCCTTCATATTACCGGCATTATGTCCCCGTTCCTTCATATTACAGCCATTATTTCCCTGTTACTTCATATTACAGGCATTATGTCCACTGTAGGAGGGTACAGGGACATAATGCCGGTAATATGTCCCTGTTCCCTCATCTTACAGGCATTATGTCCCTGTTCCTTCATATTACCGGCTTTATGTCCCTGTTCCTTCATATTACCGGCATTAGGTCCCTGTTTCTTAATATTATCGGTATTACGTCCCTGTTCCTTCATATTACCGGCATTATGTCCCTGTTCCTTCATATTACAGGCATTATTTCCCTGTTACTTCATATTACAGGCATTATGTCCACTGTAGGAGGGTACAGGGACATAATGCCGGTAATATGTCCCTGTTCCCTCATCTTACAGGCATTATGTCCCTGTTCCTTCATATTACCGGCATTAGGTCCCTGTTTCTTAATATTATCGGCATTACGTCCCTGTTCCTTCATATTACCGGCATTATGTCCCTGTTCCTTCATATTACAGGCATTATTTCCCTGTTACTTCATATTACAGGCATTATGTCCACTGTAGGAGGGTACAGGGACATAATGCCGGTAATATGTCCCTGTTCCCTCATCTTACAGGCATTATGTCCCTGTTCCTTCATATTACCGGCTTTATGTCCCTGTTCCTTCATATTAACGGCATTATGTCCCTGTTCCCTCATCTTACCGGCATTTTGTCCCTGTTCCCTCATCTTACCGGTATTATGTCCCTGTTCCTTCATCTTACCGGCATTACGTCCCTTTTCCTCCATATTACCGGAATTACGTCCCTATTCCTTCATATTACCGGCATTACGTCCCTGTTCCTTCATATTACTGGCATTACGTCCCTGTTCCTTCATATTACCGGCATTAGGTCCCTGTTTCTTAATATTATCGGCATTACGTCCCTGTTCCTCCATATTACCGGCATTATGTCCCTGTTCCTTCATATTACTGGCATTATTTCCCTGTTACTTCATATTACAGGCATTATGTCCACTGTAGGAGGGTACAGGGACATAATGCCGGTAATATGTCCCTGTTCCCTCATCTTACAGGCATTATGTCCCTGTTCCTTCATATTACCGGCTTTATGTCCCTGTTCCCTCATATTACAGACATTATGTCCCTGTTCCCTCATATTACCGGCATTACGTCCCTGCTCCTTCAAATTATCGGCATTACGTCCCTGTTTCTTCATATTACCAGCATTACGTCCCAGTTCCTTCATATTACCAGAATTGTGTCCCTATTCCTTCATATTATCGGCATTATGTCCCTGTTCCTTCATATTACCAGCATTATGTCCCTGTTCCTTCATATTACAGGCATTTTGTCCCTGTTCCTTCCTATTACCGGCATTCTGTCCTTGTTTTTTCATATTACAGGAATTATGTCCCTGTTCCTTCATATTACCGGCATTACGTCCCTGTTCCCTCATCTTACCGGCATGATGTCCCTGTTCCCTCATCTTACTGGCATTATGTCCCTGTTCCCTCATCTTACCGGCAGTATGTCCCTGTTCCCTCATTTGAACCGGCATTATGTGCCTGTTCCTTCATCTTACCGGCATTACATCCCTATTCCTTCATATTACCGGCATTACGTCCCTGTTCCTTCATATCAACAGCATTATGTCCCTGTTCCTTCATATTACCGGCATTACGTCCCTGTTCCTTCATCTGAACCGGCATTACGTCCCTGTTTCTTCATATTACTGGCATTACGTCCCGGCTCCTTCATTTTATCGGCATTACGTCCCTGTTCCTTCATATGACAGGCATTACGTCCCTGTTTCTTCATATTACAGGCATTATGTCCCTGTTCCCTCATTTTACCGGCATTATTTCCCTGTTCCTTCATATTACTGGCAATATGGACCTGTTCCCTCATATTACCGGCATTATATCCCTGTTCCTTTATATTACATGTGTTATTTCCCTATTCCTTCATATTACAGGCTTTATGTCCCTGTTCCTTCTTATTACCGGCATTATGTCCTTGTTCCCTCATCTTACCGGCATTTTGCCCCTGTTCCTTCATTTTACCGGCATTATATCCCTGTTCCTTCTAATTACCGGCATTATGTCCCTGTTCCTTTATATTACCGGCATTATGTCCCTGTTCCTTCTAATTACCGGCATTATGTCCTTGTTCCCTCATCTTACCGCCATTTTGTCCCTATTCACTCACCTTACCGGCATTATGTCCCTGTTCCTTCCTTTTACCGGCATTATGTCCCTGTTCCTTCATATTAGCGGCATTATGTCCCTATTCCTTCATATTACCGGCATTATGTCGCTGTTCCTTCATATTACAGGCATTATTTCCCTGTTCCTTCATATTACCGGCATTATGTCCCTATTCCTTCATATTACCGGCATTATGTCCCGGTTCCTTATTATTACCGGCATTATGTCCCTGTTCCCTCCTATTACCGCATTATGTCCCTATTCTATTACAGCGTGTAGAAGAAACCAGAGACTGCTCCTCCAATAACCAGGCAATTACAATAACGACTAAACACACTAGAGTTTGCGGCTACAATAACCTTGCACCAAAAAAAAGAAACAACAAAGTTTGCTCCACCTGTATTACAATAAACCAGAACAGACTAGCAACTATAGTCTGCTCCACCTGTAATAAAATAACCCGGAAACAGACTAGCAACTATAGTCTGCTTCACCTGTAATACAATAACCCGGCACAGACAAGCAACTATAGTCTGCTCCACCTGTATTGCAATAACCCGGAACAGTCTAGCAACTATAGTCTGCTCCACCTGTAATACAATAACCCGGAAACAGACTAGCAACTATAGTCTGCTCCACCTGTACTACAATAACTCGGATCAGACGAGCAACTATAGTTTGCTTCACCTGTAATACAATAACCCCGCACAGAATAGACACCAGAGTCTACTTCACCTGTATTCATAAAACCCAGCACATACGTATTGATGTAATACAGATGGAACATATTCTAGTGTACTGTAAGAGACAAGACATTAGTGTACGCTCCACCTGTGTTACAAGAACCCAAGTCCCAGCACATACAGTACGCTAGAATCTGCTCCACCTGCATTACAGGAAACCAAGTCCCAGCACATACAGTACGCTAGAATCTGCTCCACCTGTATTACAAGAAACCAAGTCCCAGCACATACAGTACGCTAGAATCTGCTCCACCTGTATTACAAGAAACCAAGTCCCAGCACATACAGTACGCTAGAATCTGCTCCACCTGTATTACAAGAAACCAAGTCCCAGCACATACAGTACGTTAGAATCTGCTCCACCTGTATTACAAGAAACCAAGTCCCAGCACATACAGTACGCTAGAATCTGCTCCACCTGTATTACAAGAAACCAAGTCCCAGCACATACAGTACGCTAGAATCTGCTCCACCTGTATTACAGGAACCCAAGTCCCAGCACATACAGTACGCTAGAATCTGCTCCACCTGTATTACAATAACCCAGCACAGGAAACACACCAGAGACTGTGCCTGGTCATTCTATTACGAAAGGAGCAGACAAGACACCATAGTCTGCTGGGTAATTTGAATACATGTGGAGCACAGACAAGACACCAGAATGCTCCTCTTTTACTACAATGAGCCGGAATAGACTAGAACTAGAGCAGGGGTGTCAAGCACTCGGCCCGCGGGACACAGCGCCGCTAATACAGGCTCTGCTCCGGGACTCTGTCCATATCTGGACAACGATGTCAGGGAATTCCAGTGTGGTCACGGTCTTCCCCAGCGCGGAGTCCCGGGCAGAGCGCTAGTATCCTTCATATTACAGGCTTCTTGTCCCTGTTCCTTGATATTACCGGCATTATGTCCCTGTCCTCTCATATTACCGGCATAATGTCCCCGTTCCTTCATATTACCGGCATTATGTCCCTGTCCTCTCATATTACCGGCATAATGTCCCTGTTCCCTCCAATTACTGGCATTATGTCCCTGTCCTCTCATATTACCGGCATAATGTCCCTGTTCCCTCATATTACTGGCATTATGTCCCTGTCCTCTCATATTACCAGCATAATGTCCCTGTTCCTTCATATTACAGGCATTATGTCCCTGTTCCTTTATATTACAGGCAATATTTCCCTTTTCCTTCATATTACCGGCATTAGGTCCCTGTTCCTTCATATTACAGGCTTCATGTCCCTGTTCCTTGATATTACTGGCATTATGTCCCTGTTCCCTCATATTACTGGCATTATGTCCCTGTCCTCTCATATTACCGGCATAATGTCCCTGTTCCATCATATTCCCGGCATTATGTCCCGTGCACGTTGTCACGTTTGGTGCTCGCTAATTTAAACTGTGGAGTTTAAGGAATCTCCCTCTTCCTCACCTTTAACCCCAGCAAGGAGGTATTGATTTTCCCGTTTGGATTCCTAGGTTGCAGTCCCGAGAGTAATGACAAATTGGCAGCGGAGCGTTGCATAGGGATGTTAGTGGCAAGATCAGAGGCGCAGTCCGGAACAGAGCTAAGGGCAGTGGCGTAACTACCGCGGTAGCAGCAGTAGCGGCTGCTACGGGGCCCGGGGCTTGAGGGGGCCCGGTGGCGCCGCTAGCAGCCGTTATGGCTACTACAGCGGTAGCGTCGCTACTGTGGGGCCCGCGACGCCGAGCCTTACACAGGCCCTCTCATGCCTGTAGGTGTCGCTAGCACAGGAGGGGGCCCCAGTGCTAGCGGCAACCAAATACATGTATTAGCACTGAATGGCCGGGCATGTTCCGTGCCTGACCATCCAGTGCCTTACAATGACACTGATTGGCTAGCGGCGCGATGACATCATCGCGCCGCTTCCATGCTTAGAAGGTGCTGATTGGCGGGGCAAGTCATTCTGCCCCGCCAATCAGCGTCATTGGAGGACGCTCGTTCAGCTCCTGCAGACATGCTCAGAAGAGAGGATGTCTGCATCGCCAGTGAACAGCGTGGGAACCGGAGAATGTGAGTATGTCAAGTTTTTGTTTTTTTCCCCTCATAAAAATGTGAATGGCATTATCTATAGTGGGGGGGGGGGGGGGGTCATCTTTATGTGGGCTATTATATATAGGGTTCTATATGTGGGGCAGTAGCTACAGGGGGGTCTATATGTGGGGCAGTAGCTACAGGGGGGTCTATATGTGGGGGTGTGGGCCACTATATACAGGGGGCTCTATATGTGGGCCATTATATACAGGGGGCTCTATATGTGGGCCACTATATACAGGGGGGGGTCTATATGTTGGCCACTATATACAGGGGGCTCTATATGTGAGCCATTATATACAGGGGGCTCTATATGTGGGCCACTATATACAGGGGGGGTCTATATGTGGGCCACTATATACAGGGGGGTCTATATGTGGGCCACTATATACAGGGGTGGGTTACCTGTGGGGCACTAGCAACAGGGTGGCTATATGTAGTGCACAGTCTACAGGGGTGGGCTATATGTGGGACACTATATACAGGGGGAGCTATATGTGAGACACTATGTACAGAGGTGGGCTATACGTGGAGCAAGAACTATAGGGGAAGCTATATGTAGGGCAGCACCGTGGCTCAGTGGTTAGCACTATTGCCTTGCAGCTCTGGAGTCCATATGTGGGCACTATAGGGGCTTCTATGTAGGTCACTATCTACAGGGGCCACGTTGTGTGTTTGTGACAGTTATATTTAGATGTGTTGAGAATTTTAACTTTGTTTACAGGTGCAGAAATGTTTTAAAAGTGAGAAGCTGAAGACATCTGAACGGAAAACTGCAGAAATGGGTCATGCCCGGGAGAAATCCATCATAGATGTCTGAACCGGAGGGAGAAGAAAAGAACTAGAATCTGAGACGTCACCGGTGAGTCACTTAATGTAAATGTTTATTCTGCCTCTAATCAGTATTGTAGTCACTGTATGATCTGCAGCGAGATGATGGTGATAGGATTTTTTTTGTGAAACCGCATCTCCCAGCATATCCTTATCATTGTTCAGGCCATGCTGGGAGCTGTAGTTTTACGCCGTACAAACCTATACGCAGTGGCGTAACTACCGCTATAGCAGCCGTAGCGACTTCTACAGGGCCTGCAGCATGAGGGGGCCCGTGCCACCCGCCGGCACGGCCCCCTCCCATGGCAGCAGGCTCCGCTAGCAGCCGCTATGGCTGCTACAGCACGACGCCACTGAAGGGGTTGTTCCTACATAAGACATGTATCCCCTAATCACAGGATAGGGGATACATGTGTGATCGCTGGCAGCGATGAGGAGAACGGGGGACCAAAAGTCCCCCCTAAGTTCTCCATGACAAACCTCGGACTTCCGGGGTCTGTGTCGGCAGCTCCGTAGAAATGAATGGAGCGCCGGTCGCGCTTGTGCGCATGCGTGACTAGCGCTCCTTTCATTTTTATTGAACTGCGCAGACGCCGGAAGTCCGAGGTTAGTCATGGAGAACTTCGGGGGACTTTCGGTCCCCCATTCTCCTTATCGCTGCCAGCGATCACACATGTATCCCCTATCCTGTGGATAGGGGATGCATGTCTTTTGTAGGACAAACTATAGGCCGTTTTTTTTTGGGGGGGGGGGTACATTGCGTTATCTACAGAGGGGTTCTGTATGGCATTTTCTAAAGGGGGGGCTGTATGGCATTCTCTATAGGGGGGACTGTATGGCGTTATCTACAGGGGGGCTGTATGGCGTTATCTACAGAGGGGGTCTGTATGGCGTTATCTGCAGGGGGCTGTGTATGGTGCTATCTATAGGGGGGCGCTGTGTGGTGGAATCTATAGGGAGGCACTATCTACAAAGGGGGGGGGGTTGCGTGATACCCAGCAGAGGGGGGGCCCTAGTCAAAAGTTTGCTATGGGGCCCAGTCTTTCCTAGTTACGCCCCTGGCTAAGGGTCATCACTAAGAGAGCAATAAGGATATGACAAGACGAGGACGTAGTCACAGTACAAACCAGGGGTCAAAACCCGGAGTAGTGAAAACCCGGAGTAGAGCTACATGTACCAGACAAGAAATCAAAAGGAGCGAGAGAGGGGCAGAATACAGCAACAAGCGGATGATTGAAGTCCAGAACAACCAGTGAAACACAAGGAAGTACCTTCATTTGCAGGTAAGGGATGGCAGGTTGGATCCCTCTTTAAATGGGCGGCTGGGCTTGTTTCAATGGCAACTTAATGTGGCTGGAAGCATGGAACTGTGGCCCCTAGCAGGAAGACATTGCTAGTGTGAGTTGGGTAGCTTGGCAACCTGCTGTAACTACAAATAGAAATCCAACACGAATCGGGAAACATGAGTAACAGTCCCGACCCTCTGAGGTCCCCTCTAGGAAAGAGTTCTGGGAGACCTGAGAGGATGCTTTGAGTAAGTTGTGGAGCGTGAACTTTCTTCAGATTCCAAGTTTTCTGATGAAATAAAGTAAGTTGTGGGTCAGAGCTAGCCGCGCTGTGTGATGGTCGCCTGATTCCAGAGCTCTTCACCAACATGCCGCAATCCTCCAGCTAAACGGGTAAAACCCGGCCACGAAGGGTGGAATCGGGGACAAACGGAGAACTACTGGGCCGCACAAAACCCAACCTAAAAATGGATACGTTCCTCAGAAGGGAAAACATTTTTTTCTCACCGGACGAATCCCATTCTCCATCAGCAGACGACTCCGAGTGTACAGGAGCTGTCATTTCCAGACACAGTCCTCTCACATGTCAATCTCTAGAGCATTCTTTCATAGTATGACATGAAGCAGATAGACCAGAGGGTGATGGTACTGGAGGACATAATGCCTGTAATAAGAAGGAACAGGGACATAATGATTGTAAGATGAAGGAACAGGGACATAATGCCGGTAATATGAAGG
This sequence comes from Rhinoderma darwinii, assembly GCF_050947455.1. Lineage (NCBI taxonomy): Eukaryota > Metazoa > Chordata > Amphibia > Anura > Rhinodermatidae > Rhinoderma > Rhinoderma darwinii. The sequence goes on from NW_027463981.1 coordinate 69,862, forward strand.
AATAGGGACGTAATGCCGGTAATAAGAAGGAACAGGGACATAATGCCGGTAATAAGAAGGAACAGGGACAAAATGCCTGTAATATAAAGGAACAGGGACATAATGGCTGTAAGATGAAGGAACAGGGACATAATGCCGGTAATATGAAGGAACAGGGACGTAATGCCGGTAAGATAAGGGAGCAGGGACATAATGCCGGTAATATGAAGGAACAGGTACAAAATGCCTGTAATATTAAGGAACAGGGACATAATGGCTGTAAGATGAAGGAACAGGGACATAATGCCGGTAAGATGAGGAAACAGGGACATAATGCCGGTAATATGAAGGAATAGGGACGTAATGCCGGTAATAAGAAGGAACAGGGACATAATGCCTGTAATAAAAAGGAACAGGGACATATTGCCTGTAAGATGAAGGAACAGGGACATAATGGATGTAATATTAAGGAACAGGGGCATAATGCCTGTAAGATGAAGGAACAGGGACATAATGCCTGTAAGATGAAGGAACAGGTACAAAATGCCGGTAATATGAAGGAATAGGGACGTAATGCCGGTAAGATGAGGGAGCAGGGACATAATGCCGGTAATATGAAGGAATAGGGACGTAATGCCGGTAAGATGAGGGAGCAGGGACATAGTGCCGGTAATATGAAGGAACAGGGACATAATGCCGGTAATATGAAGGAATAGGGACATAATTCCTGCACAGGAAGGTGCTCCGTGATAACATCCAGGGCATCACCAAGCCTGAAAATCGGCGTGCAGGGAGAGGAATATCTGCCTCAAAGTTCCAAACGGAATTTTGAGGCAGATATTCCTCCCCCAAAATACTCCGTGTGAACATAGCCTTAATCTGAAGGGAAAGAGTGCCTTAGTGCTATACTTGCTGCCGAGTGATCCTCCGGCAGGAATACACATCCTCGTAGCGGCGCTGCCGGACGCCGTTTGTGCCGATGCCTGCACGTACAGGAGTGGCAGAAACTCACCGCTGAATATCCGCTCAGTTGCTCATAGCGCTGTATAAGCGCACGAGCAGTGGATCAAACAGCGGACTTGCGGTGTTGCTTCTTCGGCGTCCAGCTTGCTGCTGGGCAAAGTGCTTTCCGCAATCCTTGGAGAGAGGGCCAGTGTTTTCTTAGCTGCTGTCACTGCTACTAATGTTACCAGATTCTTACAACAAACAATAAATCTGTTACTGGGACCAACTTTGACACAAGTATCGGCTCGTATTGCTTCGTATCTCATTCTGCCGGACGGCTGGGATTAATAAGGCTGCTGGCAATAAATCTAGTAACCTCTAGTACTAATAATGAATCTGTCTGCTGTCCCTATATAGGACTCACTTTATTACAGTAACGCGTGCAGTTTCTTGCAGAGCAACATTTAGTGAGACGCATTCAATGAATGAAAAAGGAGAAACTGATGCAGCTGATACGGCATTTTACAAGAGTAAAACCCAATGTTGGAGGGCCAGTGTTTTCCAAGCTGCTCTCATTGCTACAAATGTTACGAACGAACAAACTACCAATTTGTAGCACCAAGTTCCACATAAGTATGGACTTGCATTGTCTTGTATGTCACTTTGCCAGACTGCTGGTATAATCGCGCTGCTGGCAATGCAATGACAGGAAACAGAATGCACCTATTTCTACTTCGTACTAACACTGTGCGTTGTCTATACTTAGGACTCACCTCATCCCACTAACGCATGAAGTTGCTGCAGAGTAACATTTACTGAGACGCATTCAGAGAATGAAAAGGACAACTTGATGCAGCTCTATTCAGAAGTAACATCTAATATCAGAGCTCCAATAGTGCGGTACTTGAGGGAGACGAACATTACAGCCCAGTTTGTTCCCTTTATGCCCCCACTTTTGATATTTGATTTATGTACCTTTCCCTTTTATTCCCCTTCATCTACGATAAGTCACAATGCTGAATGGGATTTGTTCATTAAATGGGGTGTTCTCTACATAGGGACCGTTCACCCCTTCCCTGTTAGGTAGAATATACCGCTCTAAGCTCGTTGTTTTATTGATCTATAATTTTTCTTAATTCAAGAGATCCTTTGATCCGTGCGCTTCTTGCCCTTCTCTTCCCCTCCCTTTTTCATTTGTTCACATTTAGTTGGTGGTGTACACCAGGGCAGAATTAGAAGCTAAGAGTCCTTGAGAGGAATGGTTTGTTACCCTAATAGCGTCTCCTGTGTATATAAAGCATTGCCGCAGACCCCTCGTAGGACTTCTCCTTTGTAGATTAGGAACTGCTCTTATCCGTACATGACGCGGGGATGGAATCTTAGCCTAAACACCTGGGATGATGGTGGTTATACTCCAGGAGGACCGATTTGTGACAAAGCTCTTGAGACTGGAAGATATAATTTAAGACACTATGTAGTCGGGGGCGAGTTGTAGATCATGAACATGAATCACTGGAGTAGTTGTACTATTAATGTGTTCTGTACAGTATAGTTAGTGCACCAATGAGGACAGCGCCACCATCTACACGAGGCAGTAGTTAACTACTGCACCGCTCACCAGCTCCTGTGATCGGATAGATTTAAATCCACCAACAGAGAACAGACTTGTGGGAACCACCAATTAGCTGCCCTGGGAGTGGCTTATGACGAATCCATAGGTCACATGACTTGCTCTTCCAGTAGAACAGCGGTCAGACAGCGTTGCTCATTTGCATAGCCCGTGTATAAATACAGCAGCGGTGGGAGGGTAAAGTATTCCGTTATCTCAGTTGAGAGGAGATTGCAGTGTGTTATCATGCCTGAGCCCGCCAAGTCTGCCCCGGCGCCCAAGAAAGGCTCCAAGAAAGCCGTGACCAAGACACAGAAGAAGGACGGCAAGAAGCGGAGAAAGAGCAGGAAGGAAAGCTACGCCATTTACGTGTACAAGGTGCTCAAGCAGGTCCACCCTGACACCGGCATCTCGTCCAAGGCCATGGGCATCATGAACTCCTTCGTCAATGACAACTTCGAGCGCATCGCAGGGGAAGCCTCCCGCCTGGCTCACTACAACAAGCGCTCCACCATCACCTCCCGGGAGATCCAGACTGCCGTGCGCCTGCTGCTGCCTGGAGAGCTGGCCAAGCACGCCGTGTCCGAGGGCACCAAGGCCGTCACCAAGTACACCAGCGCCAAGTAATGTGCCCCGTCCCTGCAGTAAGAACACAAAGGCTCTTCTAAGAGCCACCCACCTTGTCTACAACAGAGCTGTGCCTGCTATTGTCTGGCCTCCCGCTAGTCCCCCTGTTCTATGTGCGGCCGCTCTCGTGTCGGTGCAGATGCTGCTTCATACATTATGTGGCTGCCGGACAGGGAGGGACATTGCCGCGTGTGAGGAAGCCGGGACACGGATCCTGCGGGCAGATGACCCGTCATAATATCACATTGTCCAGAAGAAACGGAGCATTGTACATTAGGAGACGGAAGGAAGCATGGGACATCTGTAAATAACAATGATGAGGGTAGTAGTCAGATTTATAACAGATGCCAGGGAAACTGCTTGACGCCGATAGAGAACAAGCAATCACACTGGCGAGGACTGGGTAAAGGGTGGTTATTGTAATACAGGTGGAGCAGACTCTGGTGTCTCCTCTGTGCCGGGTGTTGTAATACAAGTGGAGCAGACTCTGGTGTCTCCTCTGTGCCGGGTATTGTAATACAGACTTTGCTGTTACAATAATCTTGCACAAAACAAAGTTTGCTCCACCCGTATTACAATAACCAGTCAACCAGAGTTTGAGGCTACAAACAAGGACATAATGCCTGTAATATGAAGGAACAGGGAAATAATGCCTGTAATATGAAGGAACAGGGATATAATGCCTGTAATATGAAGGAACAGGGACATAATGCCTGTAATATGAAGGAACAGGGACATAATGCCTGTAATATGATGGAACAGGGACATAATGCCTGTAATATGAAGGAACAGGGAAATAATGCCTGTAATATGAAGGAACAGAGACATAATGCCGGTAATATGAAGGAACAGGGACATAATGCCTGTAATATGAAGGAACAGGGACATAAGGCCTGTAATATGAAGGAACAGGGAAATAATGCCTGTAATATGAAGGAACAGGGACATAATGCCTGTAATATGATGGAACAGGGACATAATGCCGGTAATATGAAGGAACAGGGACATAATGCCTGTAATATGAAGGAACAGGGACATAATGCGGTAATATGAAGGAACAGGGACATAATGCCTGTAATATGAAGGAACAGGGAAATAATGCCTGTAATATGAAGGAACAGGGACATAATGCCTGTAATATGATGGAACAGGGACATAATGCCGGTAATATGAAGGAACAGGGACATAATGCCTGTAATATGAAGGAACAGGGACATAATGCCGGTAATATGATGGAACAGGGACATAATGCCGGTCACATGAGTGGACAGGGACATAATGCCGGTAATATGATGGAACAGGGACATAATGCCGGTAATATGAGAGGACAGGGACATAATGCCTGTAATATGATGGAACAGGGACATTATGCCGGTCACATGAGTGGACAGGGACATAATGCCGGTAAGATGAGGGAACAGGGACATAATGCCGGTAATATTAGGGAACAGGGACAATATGCCGGTCACATGAGAGGACAGGGACATAATGCCGGTAATTCGGGAACGATACGGATGTAATAAAGACGTGTTACAGGTTTGTTCGTCACCACCTTTATACTGGAGATTGGTAGCGGACGTTGGAATTGTGCGTTTCACGGTATCGTTGGATAGAGAAGAATCAGCCCGTGCAGCCCGCAGATAACAAGACCCTAATGCAGCAGCAGCTCTGCGCTATCACACCCGGGAATGTCCCCCCATATCCTGCAGCATGAAGGAGCGGCTGCACGGACTGAACGACTCTTCCAGACATGGGAGACCAGCGGGAATAAAGACATGCGCACGAATAAGCACAAGATGGAGGCGGCAGCTCTGTTGTAGACTTGGTGGGGGCTCTTAGAAGAGCCTTTGGGTTCTTACTGCAGGGACGGGGCACATTACTTGGCGCCTAATGAGAAGAATCCGCTGCTGCTTTATTCCTGCTCCATTTGAGTTCAGGCGGGAGATGTTCCTATTGGTAGAGACGGAGGAGGGGGCGTCGTGTTATCTGCGAGTCTATAGAAATATTCTACTTCCTCATTGGCTACAGTGTCTGGCGTTGAATATAAGTTTTAGATGCGGCCAATCAGAGAAGAAGCCCTCTGCTCCATCTGGGTATAAGAAGTGACGGTCGGAGCGCAGCCGTTAGATCTCATCAGATAATAGACATGTCTGGAAGAGGAAAGCAAGGAGGCAAAGTGCGGGCTAAAGCCAAGACCCGCTCATCCCGGGCCGGACTTCAGTTCCCTGTCGGTCGTGTGCACAGACTTCTCCGCAAGGGCAACTACGCTCAGAGGGTCGGCGCCGGCGCTCCGGTCTACCTGGCCGCTGTGCTGGAATATTTGACCGCTGAGATCCTGGAACTGGCCGGAAATGCCGCCCGGGACAACAAGAAGACCCGAATCATCCCCCGTCACCTGCAGCTGGCCGTGCGCAATGACGAGGAGCTCAACAAACTGCTGGGTGGTGTGACCATCGCTCAGGGAGGCGTCCTGCCCAACATCCAGGCCGTTCTGCTGCCCAAGAAGACCGAAAGCAGCAAAAGCGCCAAGAGCAAGTGAGCGCCGCTTATCCCACATTTAACCACAAAGGCTCTTTTAAGAGCTGCCCACATGGTCCTTAGAACAGAGCTCTCACCGCTGATCTCCGATATGTAAACGTTCTGCGCCAGATAAGTGGCTCTGCTTGTACAGAGAACTAGCCAGCAGGAAGGGGCGACAATCTCCATTATGAATTCATATACAGCTGGGATAAACATTGAAGAGGAAGCCGTAGGGAGGTTGGGGGGTGCAGAACTGCTGCGTTACTCATGACCTATATATTCACTTTTGCCTCGTGTAGATGGTGGCGCTGTCCTCATTGGTCCAGGTGAAGAAGACTCTGGTGTCTTGAGTGTATGTCGTGTAATTGTGATACAGGTGAAGCAGACTGAAGTGTGTTCTCTGTCAAGTTATTGTAGTACAGGCGGAGCAGACTGCACATATGGGTTATATGAGGTTTCTACGTCTACCCAGTTGATCATTCTAGACTTCTGATCTCCTGGGGGAATCTGTACTAGGATTATACATTTCCTTATCGCTATATGGTATATAGTATGACCATTTCTATGGGATACGGTGGACATTCCTATCCGGGGTGTTTTTAAATTATCTGTATTTTAAATGTTTGTATTTTGTGGGTAATGTTCTCCCTATTGGGACAATAAAGATATATTTTGGTACTCTTGCTGTTTATTTGAGATTAATTAAGCATCAGGTATATTTTTGGATCATTGATTATTGATAATTATATCTGGTGGTATGATAGGTGCTTAAGATACATTTTTGTTGATAACATTGTACTTTGTATTTTTTGAAGCAGATAAAAATCTATATATGGATTATAAATCACGTGACCGAACTTGGGTCACACAATTAGCTAATGTTTTTGATGGTAATGAATTACCCCATGAGGATGCGAATACTGATGTAAAGGAGATAAAAGTGTCCCTGAAATACCTTTTGAAAAAGAGAACTCGAGTGTGGTGGAATAAAGCCTCCCTCGAGAACTATTTACAAAAGGATATTATCCCTCGAGGCCTAAGGGTCCAATTGTTCCCCTCCTTCCCGGTTGACAATACAACCTTTAGGAGCAAGTGGGAGGAGTCATGCAAGATTTGCTCAAGGAATTTCCTGGAACTTCTTATTGGATTAGATAAGAAGACCCTTGAGATCACTGAAGTGGAAATTGAGGAATTAAACGTTAAATTAAAGAAAGAGTTAAACGAAAAATCTCTTAAGGAATTTGAAAGTGAACTGGATAACGACTTTAAAAAGTGGGAGAGCGAGGTTCAAGCAGATAAGGCCAGAAAATTCAAACGAGATCTTGCAGACTTTCAGTCTAATAGTGCTTATAGATGGCAAAGGTCTGGGAGACCCATGTCCTCGTCACGATCATCTTCTGCATCATCTACCAGAAGCAATGTAGGGGAACGTTTTTTAGACAAACGAATACCCATAACCAATCAAGAGGAACCGGATCGTTCTCGAATGCATACCCGAAATTTTCACAAAAAGAAAAACTATGGCGGCATCAGGGAGAATCAAACGAAAATAAGGAAATATTGAAGGTAATCAATTTGTCTAGTATTGATCTCTCTGATGCACAGATTTCTGTTTTAAGCAGGGGCTTAACTTTTTCACCTTCAGCGAACTTTGACCTCTTTGAAGCGGTCAAAGATTTGCATCTTTTTGCCCGTAAGCTTATGCTAAAACGTTATTTTTCGAATCCGGACGAGTTTATACCGTGTGATGATGTTGAAAGGGAGACTTTGGCAGCATTGGAGGAATTACGGGGGGAAAGCTGTGGAGATGAGGCTAGTACATCTAGATTTCCCCCATGTATCCGCAAGAAATCCACGACATTTCCATCCTTTTCCCTTTGTCCACAGGTTGACATCTTTGTTAGGTTGGTCACCGAGGATCTGAGAAAAATTTCTAACAACTTTAGTGATAACCTTAAACCCTGTGAGAGGACTGCTCTAAGGGAATTGAAACAAATGAAAGATGTCATATTCAAGCCAGCGGATAAGGGTGGAAATGTCGTGGTTTGGCCATGTGATATGTATGAGAAAGAGGTTGGGAGACAACTCGGTGACCAAGACACTTATAGGGTTTTGGAACGAAGCCCAATGGCCCTTTTCAGTGCGAAACTTGATACCATCTTGCGGAGAGCAGTAGATAGTGGCATTATCACACGGGAGGTTCATGAGAGTCTAGTAGTCAGAGAGCCTAGAGTACCAACTCTTTACCTTTTGCCTAAGATACATAAAAATGTCAAATGCCCTCCTGGCAGACCGATTATTTCGGGAATTGGTGGGATTTGTGAGATGACGTGCAGATTCATTGATTTCTATCTGAGACCTCATGTGGAAACTCTTCCATCATATATACGTGATTCAACTGACATTCTTGTATCCCTTGAAGGTCTCAGATTGGAATCAGATATGTATCTGGTCACTAGTGATGTGGAATCCTTGTACACATCGATACACCATGATCATGGTCTACGTGCGTGCAGGTTTTTTCTACAGACAGGAAATCTGACATGTGAAATGGTTGAGCTCATCCTGGAACTACTAGACTATGTGTTGAGACATAATTTTTTCATCTTTAAAGATAAGTATTATCTACAAAATCGAGGCACCGCGATGGGGGCAACTTGTGCCCCATCCTATGCAAATCTTTTTATGGGATTTTGGGAAAGATCTGTGATAACCAATGGTGATTACTGTGGTGAGCGGCAGGTTTTGTCGTGGAGGCGTTTTATTGATGATGTCTTATTTATTTGGCAGGGTACTGAGGATGAGCTCAACCTATTTCTTAATTATCTGAATATTAATGAAATGGGTATTAAATTGACAAGCAAGTACAGTAAAACTGAACTCGATTTCCTGGACCTAAAGATAAAGGTAGAGGCTGACGGTAAGCTTAACACCGATATTTTTAGAAAATCCACTTCTGTGAATTCCTATCTAACGGCTGACTCCTCCCACCCTAGACACATCATTAGGGCCATCCCAAGAGGGCAATTCCTCCGAGCTAGAAGGATTTGCTCTACTGAGGATGTGTTTGAGCATCGATCCAAGGATCTGATGAACAGGTTTCTTAATAGAGGATATGAAAAATCGGAAGTAAAACGTGAATATGAATACGCTAAAACCAAGACCAGAACCGATCTACTCAAACCCCAGTTGAAGGGAAGAAAAGGGCCGGATAATGTGGTAAGATACATATCAGGATACAATAAACAATGGAACATCATGCGAGGGATCTTTGACAAACATTGGTCTATTTTAAAAACAGACAAACGTTTATCCAGAATCATTACCCCTTTTCCATCTATGACACCACGTCGGAGTCCTAATCTCCGTGATATTTTAGTTAGGAGTCATTATGTCCCTTCCATATCCAATAAATATTTGTTTGAATCTCGAGGGCCTAGGTGGGGTAACGTGTCATGCGGAAAATGTGGAGCGTGTCACGTAATGGAGAGAACTGACTCATTCTCTGGCTCAGATTGCACTAAAGTGTACAAAATTGTGCATTTTGTAAACTGCAACACCAGGAACGTCATCTATCATGCCTGTTGTCCTTGTAATAAGATCTACATTGGGATGACCTCAAGGGAGTTGAAAATGCGTGTAATGGAACACATCAGGGATATCAAAGGTATTCAGCATAAACAAATTGGAGATGATGACATCCTTTTTGGTGACAGGAGTAAGCCTCTTGCAAGGCATTTTAAGGAGTTTCATGGGAGTAACTGGAGACTGCTGAAAATAAAGGGAATTGACCGTATTTATGCTGGTAATCGTGGGGGGGACATGGTTAAAAACCTTCTTAGAAAGGAAATGAAATGGATTGTTACTCTAGACACATTGTCCCCAAGGGGCTTGAACGAAACACAAAGTTTCGCATCTTTTTTGTGAATATTCTGTATTTGGACTTACGCTGTTTTTATTTGTTATTTGTTGCTAGTGTCGGACTATCGGATTTTTGAAAAGGAGAACATATTGAAGATTTTGAAGTATTTGGATCGGTGTTTATGTCTATATATGCTGTATGATGATAAATTTTTGAAAAATATACATGGTGTTCTATACTATATACGTGTGTATTTCGCTGGATAGGGATGATATGAGTTATTGATGTAATGATATGTATATATATATATGCATGTATGTATTGACTTTCATTCTCATCTTGGTGTATAATATAATTCTAGGAGATATATATACGTAGGTGCATTGTTAACCTTGATGTATTGGGTTGATGCATATATATATATATATTTTATAACTTTTATGATTAATTATTTATTAATTTTTCTGTCATCGTGTTTATATGATTTTGTTTGTTTTGTCTATATCTACTCGTATTTGGAATAATTTGGGTGTATACATGGAGAGTTCATATGTGAAATATTGTGGGTTAATTATATTGATATTTTGTATTAATTCGATTAATTATGTACTAGTCTGTACTTTGAACTTCACTGCATGGAAGATATATTGATATATTGTTTATACTCCTTACAGTTATGGGTTAGTGTCACTTATATTCTTATATATATGTTTATTATTATTTTATTTGATTCCTGGATGCTCATCTGGATCGGAGCTCGCCATTCCTGTTTGCAGGTTGGGGTTCCGATCTGGTAGGGCTTTCATGTATCTATTAACGTATTTGTTGCACTTTATATATTCTTAGTACTTATTTTTAGGTTATTGGTCTTAGGGCCTCCTATGTATAGATATATATATTATTAGATTTTTCTATTTTTGGGGGGATAATTTTCTTATTTTTATATAACTATAACTATATGTAATAATTTTTATATGTATTTATATTGTTTTCTTTTTTGGTAATGGTTTGATGTATATATGAATTTCTTGTATGTATACCTTTAAGTGCGAGATAGTACTGTAATATGTGTATAGTCATTTGATTTGATATTAATTTGTTATTGATGTGATATTTATTTAAGTATCCTGTCTATACGAATATTGACATATTGGGGAATACACCGTGAAGAGCATAATGGTATATTAAAGTTCTGGCTTTTCTGAACCGATATTACAAAATGACACTTTTTCCTCTATCGTAAGTATGCTTTGTGATTTACTCACTTGGTACGTGATGGGTGCGCATGCGGGTCGCGCTGTCTCCTAGGTGTCAGATCGGAAGTTGTCTTCAGATCCGAGAACGAGTCCTGGTTTCCAGGTACGACTTCCGGACTTGACGCGGATGGTCTGGCACCTGGAGATGGGCGTGACCTGTCATGCGCCGACTAACATCACCTCATTTGAGGTGTACTTAAGGGAGGAAGCATCTAGCATACTTCACCTCCTGACGAAGGAAGCGAAACGCGCGTCGAGGTGTTCCCCGGATTAGGTCTTCTTTTCATCATGTCCACCCCAGGTAATTAAGTGCTCATTTTTTGATACAGATTTGCCTCTGCACTCCCACATATGGGTTATATGAGGTTTCTACGTCTACCCAGTTGATCATTCTAGACTTCTGATCTCCTGGGGGAATCTGTACTAGGATTATACATTTCCTTATCGCTATATGGTATATAGTATGACCATTTCTATGGGATACGGTGGACATTCCTATCCGGGGTGTTTTTAAATTATCTGTATTTTAAATGTTTGTATTTTGTGGGTAATGTTCTCCCTATTGGGACAATAAAGATATATTTTGGTACTCTTGCTGTTTATTTGAGATTAATTAAGCATCAGGTATATTTTTGGATCATTGATTATTGATAATTATATCTGGTGGTATGATAGGTGCTTAAGATACATTTTTGTTGAAGACTCTAGTGTCTCGTCTAGTAATTGTAATACAAGTGGAACAGCCTCCAGTTCAGGGGTCTCAAACTCGGCCGGGTAAGTGGGCCACATATATGAATAAATAGAAGTTGACGGGCTGCATTTCAGCAATTAAGTGTCACTAAGCGTTTGGCAGACACACAAATGTCATGATTGGGCAGCCCCTTTTAAGATGGTGCCACAGAGCCCTTTGTAGATACTGCCACAGAGCCCTTTGTAGATACTGCCACAGAGCCCTCTAAAGATGCTGTCACAGTGCTGTCTGTAGATAATGCCACACACCCCTAGATAATGCCACAGTGCCCTCTATAGATGCTACCACAGTGCCCTCTATAGATGCTGCCACAGTGCCCTCTGTAGATGCTGCCACAGTGCCCTCTGTAGATGCTGCCACAGAGCCCTTTGTAGATACTGCCACAGAGCCCTCTAAAGATGCTGTCACAGTGCCGTCTGTAGATAATGCCACACACCCCTAGATAATGCCACAGTGCCCTCTATAGATGCTGCCACAGTGCCCTCTATAGATGCTGCCACAGTGCCCTCTGTAGATGCTGCCACAGTGCCCTCTGTAGATGCTGCCACAGTGCCCTCTGTAGATGCTGCCACAGTGCCCTCTGTAGATGCTGCCACGGTGCCTTCTGTAGATAATGCCACACACCCCTAGATAATGCCACATTGCCCTCGGTAGATGCTGCCACAGTGCCCTCGGTAGATGCTGCCACGGTGCCCTCGGTAGATGCTGCCACGGTGCCCTCGGTAGATGCTGCCACAGTGCCTGATATGGACAGTGATGTCAGGGGCTTGCCCAGAGCAGGAGTCGCAGAGCAGAGTCGATTCTAGCAATCTGTCTGGGACTCCAGCTGTGCCCCTGACATCACTGTCCTTATGTGGACAGCGATGTTAGGGGATTCCACAGAGTCCCAGAGCAGAGCCTATACTAGCGCTCTGCCAGGGACTCCGCTCTGGGATAGACCATGACAACACTGTCCATATATGGACAGCGATGTCAGGGATTTCCACAGAATCCCGGAGCAGAGCTTATACTAGCGCTCTGCCCGGGACTCCGCTCTGGGGAAGACCCTGACAACACTGTCCATATATGGACAGCGATGTCAGGGAATTCCACAGAATCCCGGAGCAGAGCCTGTATTAGCGGCTCTGTGTCCCGCAGGCCGAGTGCTTGACACCCCTGCTCTAGTTCTAGTCTTTCCGGCTCATTGTAGTAAAATAGGAGCATTCTGGTGTCTTGTCTGTGCTGGGTAATTTGAATACAGGTGAAGCAGACTATAGTGTCTTGTATGTGCCTGGTCATTCTATTACGAAAGGAGCAGTCTCTGGTTTCTTTCCTGTGCTGGGTTATTGTAATACAGGTGGAGCAGATTCTAGCGTACTGTATGTGCTGGGACTTGGGTTCTTGTAACACAGGTGGAGCGTACTCTAAATGTCCTGTCTGTTACAGTACACTAGAATCTGTTCCATCTGTATTAAATCAATACGTATGTGCTGGGTTTTATGAATACAGGTGAAGTAGACTCTGGTGTCTATTCTGTGCGGGGTTATTGTATTACATGTGAAGCAAACTATAGTTGCTCGTCTGTTCCGGGTTATTGTAATACAGGTGGAGCAGACTATAGCTTCTTGTCTGTTTCGGGTTATTGTATTACAGGTGAAGTAGACTATAGTTGCTAGTCTGTTCCGTGTTATGGTAATACAGGTGGAGCAGACTATAGCTTCTTGTCTGTTTCGGGTTATTGTATTACAGGTGAAGTAGACTATAGTTGCTAGTCTGTTCCGGGTTATTGTATTACAGGTGGAGCAGACTATAGCTTCTTGTCTGTTTCGGGTTATTGTATTACAGGTGAAGTAGACTATAGTTGCTAGTCTGTTCCGTGTTATGGTAATACAGGTGGAGCAGACTATAGCTGCTTGTCTGTGCCGGGTTATTGTATTACAGGTGGAGCAGACTATAGATTCTTGTCTGTTCCGGATTATTGTAATACAGGTGGGGCAAACGTTGTTGTTTCTTTTTTTGTCAAAATAGAGATTTTGCAGATACCCTCACTTATTTATATATACAAAGTGAGTTTTGGGGAACCACAAAGGTGTATACCACCAATTAATGTTATTTATTATTTTGGAAATAGGGAAAAGGGAAAAGAATTGTAGTTCCTATTAGAAATTGAAAATAATAAATTTTATTAATATATTGGAGTTAAAATAATTCTAAAATAATTCTATATATTTCTCAATGTAGGTCAAATATTTAGCAGTGCAGAGGACCCCTTGTCCTGCACTTAAAGAACAACATTTGTCTTATGTATGCTACTATCATACAACAATAAGGTTGGACTTTATTGCTTGCTGGGGTAAGTATAAATCTGATCACACTGGTGTATTGTATGCACTGTGTGAATCAGTATTTGCTGTCAATCATGAAACATTGTATCAGTTTTGTGTGCACTGACAATTACAATATTTGCTGTTAGTAAATAGACATTGTATCAAATTCTTTTCCTGTGCTGTGCACTAAATGTATTACTAAAGGCTTGCCATTTTATAGATATTATCCATTAGTAACTAGGCATTGTATCTATTCCTTCTGTGCTGTACACTGAATATGTTACTATAAGCTTACTAGTCTAGAGACATTATCAATTGATAAACAGACACTATATCTAATTCTTTTGTGCTGTGCACCGATTGTGTCACTATAAGCCTGCTATTTCATTGATATTGTCAGTTATTTAGAGTTCTCTTATGTTTACTGCATATATCAGCACTTGCTGTTAATCCATATTAATAGGATGAGTTGCAATAATTATAATGCCGGTATTTATTTTTTGTTTATGTCTATTATACAATTTTTCATTTCCTTCAGCAGTCCACATTGTATTGTTACACCACGCTGGCTACCTCTGACAGAAGTAGTAACGGTGCGGTAACTTGTGTGAATGAGCACTATAGAGAATGCTATGATTGTGATGTGCTCTTAATGAATTCCCTCCTTGAGTTGTAAGAGGCTGTTCACAGTGGCACTATGCGGTATTTAGGCTGGATAGCTTGTGTGTTGTATAAAGCATGCACCACCGATCCTCATTGTTGGGATCAGCAGCAATATGTTTCGCTTATTTGCAGATAAAATGTCACTATATGATCTGCTTTATTTATGGGCTACTTGCTGTCTGTTTTCTATGAAAGGCAGCGAACAGCAGCAGATTACAATATTCTGACCAGGCCGCTTGTATATATTAACGTGCTATGTTCTGACCAGGCCGCTTGTGTATATCATCGTGCTTTGTGAGCGCTGTATATTCAATTAGGATTACGCTTAGTAGTATGCTTTCTTAGGCTGGGTTCACACGTGGCGGAATTTCACTTGAATTCCGCTGCGGACGCTCCGCAGCGTTAATCCGCAGCGGAGCCGTTTCTCCATTGACTTCCACTTCTATTTAGAAGTGTTCGTTTAGACGATGCGTAAAATTCCGCTGCGGAGCATAGGCTGCGGAGCAGAATTTGGTGTCCGCAGCATGCTCTGTCTGTTGCGGAGCAGTGGCGGACTGGTTGCGGACTCATGGCGGAATTTCTCCATTGACTTCAATGGAGATTCTAAATTCCGCAATGAAGTCCGCAGCTGTCATGCACATGTCATGTGTGCTGCGGATGCGTCTTGCTTTTTGGACATGACATTTCTTCATTCTGGCTGGACCTATGTATTTCTAGGTCTACAGCCAGACTGAGGAAGTCAATGGGGCTCCCGTAATTACGGGAGCGTTGCTAGGAGACGTCAGTAAATAGTCACTGTCCAGGGTGCTGAAAGAGTTAAGCGATCGGCAGTAACTGTTTCTGCACCCTGGACAGTGACTACCAATCCCAATATACAGCAACCTGTAAAAAAAATAGAAGTTCATACTTACCGAGAACTCCCTGCTTCTGTCTCCAGTCCGGCTTCTCAGGATGACGTTTCAGTGTAAGTGACGGCTGCAGCCAATCACAGGCTGCAGCGGTCACATGGACTGACGCGTCATCCAGGGAGGTCGGGCTGGATGCCGAAAGAGGGACGCGTCCCCAAGACAACGGCCGGTAAGTATGAAAGTCGTTTACTTTCACTAGGGAAAGTGCTGTCCCTTCTCTCTATCCTGCACTGATAATAGAGAGAAGGGAAGCACTTTTCCCGCAGTCCGCAGCAGCTAGTCCGCATCAATTTACTGCACATTTTGGGCAGATCCGCAGCCGTAATCCGCAACCCGGATTAGGTGCGGCATTGATGCGGACAGTTGCGGAGGAAATCCGCCACGTGGGGGCATGCCCTTAGTAGGCTGCTTGCTTTTTATTATCTTATATCTCCGTTTTTACGGAAAAAGCCGTGAATAGCAGCACTATTGGTGGTCTGATTAGCCCGCTCTGCAAGTCAGCTGGCTTTGTACGCGCTGTCAGGGATTTCACCCTGCAGCGTCTATCAAGATACACGTCCCGCTCTCCTACAGGGAGCAGCGCTTCTACATGTGAGTCTTTGCTGACTATTAATTATTTATTTATTGTTGGTAGTAGCATTAGATTAGGCTAGGACCTTATGCATTGAGTTCATTAATATGACTGGACACCCGACGCGCGTTTCGCCGGCATTCCGGCTTCCTCTTGGGGTGTGACCCGCCGATTCTGACGCCCTTAAATATCATGTGTGCTGAGTGACAGTCAAGGGGGCCAATAGGATTGTTTTGATTATAAGAGTGTGTAAATGACAGGTAGATCAATTCCTAATATCTGTCCTGAGGCTCAAGGTTATCTCTAAACCAGAGAAAAATCATTATTGAGTGGTGTTATTATTCTAGTATTAACTATTGCTCTTAGTTTCTTATATCTATTTAGATTGTGAATTTCCAAAATATATATGGATATCAATTATACCTCGAATTGATTCATATCAAACTATTTTCCATATATATATGTACATCGATCAATCAGATATGACGAGAAAGATTTCTCTAATATCATATATGGAATTTATAGAAGATTACTGTACTTAATTTGTTGATATTTATTTTATTATCTGAAGTACATGATTTTTATGTATATATTATATGGATATTTATCTCCCATTCATCTTCCATATACTGAAATGACATCCATAAATAGTACTTAGCCAATTTTTATTTTTTACAGGAAAAGAAAGGAAATAGGTAGGGGTATGAATTATTTAGCGTAATGAATTACTAAAGTATCTTCTTCTGTACTTGCGATGAATTATCAGTAGAGGTTAATTAATTATTTATGTATCAAAAAAATATCAAAAATATTTATTTGTTTTTTAAGGTTTTTTTTGAAAAATTCTTATTCACAAAAAGCAACCAAAATTAAAACTCTCATTTAGGCCATTTGGGTTAACAGAATTCATTTGAAAAATCCACTGGCTTTCTCTTTTTTTTGGTGCAAGGTTATTGTAGCCGCAAACTCTAGTGTGTTTAGTCGTTATTGTAATTGCCTGGTCTCTGGTTTATTCTACACGCTGTAATAGAATAGGGACATAATGCGGTAATAGGAGGGAACAGGGACATAATGCCGGTAATATGAAGGTACAAGGACATAATGCCGTAATATGATGGAACAGGGACGTAATGCCAGGAAGTGAATAGGGACAAAATGCAGGTAAGATAAAGGAACAAGGACATAATGCCGGTAATATGATGGAACAGGGACGTAATGCCAGGAAGATGAGTGAATAGGGACAAAATGCTGGTAAGATGAAGGAACAGGGACATAATGCCGGTAATATGAAGAAACAAGGACATAATGCTGGTAATATGAAGGAACAGGGACATAATGCCGGTAATATGAAGGAACAGGGACATAATGCCTGTAATATGAAGGAACAGGGACATAATGCTGGTAATATGAAGGAACAGGGACATAATGCATGTAATATGAAGGAACAGGGAAATAATGCCTGTAATATGAAGGAACAGGGACATAATGCCGGTAATATGAAGGAACAGGGATATAATGCCGGTAATATGAAGGAACAGGGACATAATGCCGGTAATATGAAGGAACAGGCGCTTTATGCCGGTAATATGAAGGAACAGGGACATAATGCCGGTAATATGATGGAACAGGGAAATAATGTCTGTAATATGTAGGAACAGGGACATCATGTCTGTAATATGAAGGAACAGGGACATAATGCCGGTAATATGAAGGAACAGAGACATAATGCCTGTAATATGAAGGAACAGGGACATAATGCCGGTATTATGATGGAACAGGGACATAATGCCTGTAATATGAAGGAACAGGGACATAATGCCTGTAATATGAAGGAACAGGGACATAATGCTGGTAATATGAAGGAACAGGGACATAATTCCTGTAATATGAAGGAACAAGGACATAATGCCTGTAATATGAAGGAACAGGGACATAATGCCGGTAATATGAAGGAACAGGGAAATAATGCCTGTAATATGAAGGAACAGGGACATAATGCCTGTAATATGACGGAACAGGGACATAATGCAGGTAATATGAAGGAACAGGGACATAATGCTGGTAATATGAAGGAACAGAGACATAATTCCTGTAATATGAAGGAACAGGGACATAATGCCGGTAATATGAAGGAACAGGGACATAATGCCGGTAATATGAAGGAACGGGGATATAGTGCCTGTAATATGAAGGAAAAGGGACATAAGGCCTGCAATATGAAGTAACAGGGATATAATGCCGGTAATATGAAGGAGCAGGGACATAATGCCGGTAATATGAAGGAGCAGGGACATAATGCCGGTAATATGAAGGAGCAGGGACATAATGCCGGTAATATGAAGGAACAGGGACATAGTGCCGGTAATATGAAGGAACAGGGAAATAATGCCGGTAATATGAAAGAACAGGGACATAATGCCTGTAATATGACGGAACAGGGACATAATGCAGGTAATATGAAGGAACAGGGACATAATGCCGGTAATATGAAGGAACAGGGACATAATGCCAGTGATATGAAGGAACAGGGAAATAATGCCGGTAATATGAAGGAACAGGGACATAATGCCGGTAATATGAAGGAACAGGGAAATAATGCCGGTAATATGAAGGAACAGGGACATAATGCCTGTAATATGAAAGAACAGGGACATAATGCCGGTAATATGAAGGAACAGGGACATAATGCCGGTAATATGAAGGAACGGGAATATAGTGCCTGTAATATGAAGGAACAGGGACATAATGGCAGTAATATGAAGGAACAGGGAAATAATGCCTGTAATATGAAGGAACAGGGACATAATGCCGGTAATATGAAGGAACAGGGATATAATGCCGGTAATATGAAGGAACAGGGACATAATGCCGGTAATATGAAGGAACGGGAATATAGTGCCTGTAATATGAAGGAACAGGGACATAATGCCAGTGATATGAAGGAACAGGGACATAATGCCTGTAATATGAAGGAACAGGCGCTTTATGCCGGTAATATGAAGGAACAGGGACATAATGCCGGTAATATGATGGAACAGGGAAATAATGTCTGTAATATGTAGGAACAGGGACATAATGCCTGTAATATGAAGGAACAGCGACATAATGCCTGTAATATGAAGGAACAGGGACATAATGCCTGTAATATGAAGGAACAGGGACATAATGGTGGTAATATGATGGAACAGGGACATAATACCTGTAATATGAAGGAACAGGGACATAATGCCGGTAATATGATGGAACAGGGACATAATGCCAGTAATATGAAGGAACAGGGACATAATGCCTGTAATATGAAGGAACAGGGACATAATGCCGGTAATATGAAGGAACAGCGAAATAATGCCTGTAATATGAAGGAACAGGGACATAATGCCTGTAATATGACGGAACAGGGACATAATGCAGGTAATATGAAGGAACAGGGAAATAATGCCGGTAATATGAAGGAAAAGGGAAATAATTCCTGTAATATGAAGGAACAGGGACATAATGCCGGTAATATGAAGGAACAGGGACATAATGCCGGTAATATGAAGGAACGGGGATATAGTGCCTGTAATATGAAGGAAAAGGGACATAAGGCCTGCAATAAGAAGTAACAGGGATATAATGCCGGTAATATGAAGGAGAAGGGACATAATGCCGGTAATATGAATGAGCAGGGACATAATGCCGGTAATATGAAGGAGCAGGGACATAATGCCGGTAAAATGAAGGAACAGGGACATAATGCCTGTAATATGAAAGAACAGGGACATAATGCCGGTAATATGAAGGAACAGGGACATAATGCCGGTAATATGAAGGAACGGGAATATAGTGCCTGTAATATGAAGGAACAGGGACATAATGGCAGTAATATGAAGGAACAGGGAAATAATGCCGGTAATATGAAGGAACAGGGACATCATTCCTGTAATATGAAGGAACAGGGACATAATGCCGGTAATATGAAGGAACAGGGACATAATGCGGTAATATGAATGAACAGGGAAATAATGCCGGTAATATGATGGAACAGGGACATAATGCCAGTAATATGAAGGATCAGGGACATAATGTCTGTAATATGTAGGAACAGGGACATCATGTCTGTAATATGAAGGAACAGGGACATAATGCCTGTAATATGAAGGAACAGCGACATAATGCCTGTAATATGAAGGAACAGGGACATAATGCCGGTAATATGATGGAACAGGGACATAATGCCTGTAATTTGAAGGAACAGGGACATAATGCCGGTAATATGATGGAACAGGGACATAATGCCAGTAATATGAAGGAACAGGGACATAATGCCGGTAATATGAAGGAACAGGGACATAATGCCTGTAATATGACGGAACAGGGACATAATGCAGGTAATATGAAGGAACAGGGACATAATGCCGGTAATATGAAGGAAAAGGGACATCATGCCTGTAATATGAAGGAACAGGGACATAATTCCGGTAATATGAAGGAAAAGGGACATAATGCCGGTAATATGAAGGAAAAGGGACATAAGGCCTGTAATATGAAGGAACAGGGACATAATGCCGGTAATATGATGGAACAGGGACATAATGCCTGTAATATGAAGGAACAGGGATATAATGCCTGTAATATGAAGGAACAGGGACATAATGCCGGTAATATGAAGGAACAGGGACATAATGCCGGTAATATGAATGA
Organism: Rhinoderma darwinii; assembly: GCF_050947455.1. Taxonomy (NCBI): domain Eukaryota; kingdom Metazoa; phylum Chordata; class Amphibia; order Anura; family Rhinodermatidae; genus Rhinoderma; species Rhinoderma darwinii. The sequence goes on from NW_027463981.1 coordinate 90,542, forward strand.
ACAGGGAAATAATGCCGGTAATATGAAGGAACAGGGACATAATGCCTGTAATATGAAGGAACAGGGACATAATGCCGGTAATATGAAGGAACAGGGAAATAATGCCTGTAATATGAAGGAACAGGGACATAATGCCTGTAATATGACGGAACAGGGACATAATGCAGGTAATATGAAGGAACAGGGACATAATGCTGGTAATATGAAGGAACAGAGACATAATTCCTGTAATATGAAGGAACAGGGACATAATGCCGGTAATATGAAGGAACAGGGACATAATGGCGGTAATATGAATGAACAGGGAAATAATGCCGGTAATATGAAGGAACGGGGATATAGTGCCTGTAATATGAAGGAAAAGGGACATAATGCCTGTAATATGAAGGAACAGGGACATAATGCCGGTAATATGATGGAACAGGGACATAATGCCTGTAATATGAAGGAACAGGGACATAATGCCTGTAATATGATGGAACAGGGACATAATGCCAGTAATATGAAGGAACAGGGACATAATGCCTGTAATATGAAGGAACAGGGACATAATGCCGGTAATATGAAGGAACAGGGAAATAATGCCTGTAATATGAAGGAACAGGGACATAATGCCTGTAATATGACGGAACAGTGACATAATGCCGGTAATATGAAGGAACAGGGACATAATGCCTGTAATATGAAGGAACAGGGACATAATGCCGGTAATATGATGGAACAGGGACATAATGCCAGTAATATGAAGGAATAGGGACATAATGCCTGTAATATGAAGGAACAGGGACATAATGCCGGTAATATGAAGGAACAGGGAAATAATGCCTGTAATATGAAGGAACAGGGACATAATGCCTGTAATATGACGGAACAGGGACATAATGCAGGTAATATGAAGGAACAGGGACATAATGCTGGTAATATGAAGGAACAGAGACATAATTCCTGTAATATGAAGGAACAGGGACATAATGCCGGTAATATGAAGGAACAGGGACATAATGTCGGTAATATGAATGAACAGGGAAATAATGCCGGTAATATGAAGGAACAGGGACATAATGCCGGTAATATGAAGGAACGGGGATATAGTGCCTGTAATATGAAGGAAAAGGGACATAAGGCCTGCAATATGAAGTAACAGGGATATAATGCCGGTAATATGAAGGAGCAGGGACATAATGCCGGTAATATGAAGGAGCAGGGACATAATGCCGGTAATATGAAGGAGCAGGGACATAATGCCGGTAATATGAAGGAACAGGGACATAATGCCGGTAATATGAAGGAACGGGAATATAGTGCCTGTAATATGAAGGAACAGGGACATAATGGCAGTAATATGAAGGAACAGGGAAATAATGCCGGTAATATGAAGGAACAGGGACATAATGCCGGTAATATGAAGGAACGGGGATATAGTGCCTGTAATATGAAGGAAAAGGGACATAAGGCCTGCAATATGAAGTAACAGGGATATAATGCCGGTAATATGAAGGAGCAGGGACATAATGCCGGTAATATGAAGGAGCAGGGACATAATGCCGGTAATATGAAGGAACAGGGACATAATGCCGGTAATATGAAGGAACGGGAATATAGTGCCTGTAATATGAAGGAACAGGGACATAATGCCGGTAATATGAAGGAACAGGGACATCATTCCTGTAATATGAAGGAACAGGGACATAATGCCGGTAATATGAAGGAACAGGGACATAATGCGTTAATATGAATGAACAGGGAAATAATGCCGGTAATATGAAGGAACAGGGAAATAATGTCTGTAATATGTAGGAACAGGGACATCATGTCTGTAATATGAAGGAACAGGGACATAATGCCGGTAATATGAAGGAACAGGGACATAATGCCTGTAATATGAAGGAACAGGGACATAATGCCGGTAATATGATGGAACAGGGACATAATGCCTGTAATATGAAGGAACAGGGACATAATGCCGGTAATATGATGGAACAGGGACATAATGCCAGTAATATGAAGGAACAGGGACATAATGCCTGTAATATGAAGGAACAGGGACATAATGCCGGTAATATGAAGGAATAGGGAAATAATGCCTGTAATATGAAGGAACAGGGACATAATGCCTGTAATATGACGGAACAGGGACATAATGCAGGTAATATGAAGGAACAGGGACATAATGCCGGTAATATGAAGGAAAAGGGACATCATGCCTGTAATATGAAGGAACAGGGACATAATGCCGGTAATATGAAGGAAAAGGGACATAATGCCGGTAATATGAAGGAAAAGGGACATAATGCCGGTAATATGAAGGAAAAGGGACATAAGGCCTGTAATATGAAGGAACAGAGACATAATGCCGGTAATATGAAGGCAAAGGGACATAATGCCTGTAATATGAAGGAACAGGGACATAATGCCGGTAATATGAAGGAACAGGGACATAATGCCTGTAATATGAAGGAACAGGGACATAATGCCTGTAATTTGAAGGAACAGGGACATCATTCCTGTAATATGAAGGAACAGGGACATAATGGCGGTAATATGAAGGAACAGGGACATAATACGGTAATATGAAGGAACAGGGACATAATGCCTGTAATATGAAGGAACAGAGACATAATTCCTGTAATATGAAGGAACAGGGACATAATGCCGGTAATATGAAGGAACAGGGACATAATGCGGTAATATGAATGAACAGGGAAATAATGACGGTAATATGAAGGAACAGGGACATAATGCCGGTAATATGAAGGAACGGGGATATAATGCCTGTAATATGAAGGAACAGGGACATAAGGCCTGCAATATGAAGTAACAGGGATATAATGCCGGTAATATGAAGGAGCAGGGACATAATGCCGGTAATATGAAGGAGCAGGGACATAATGCCGGTAATATGAAGGAGCAGGGACATAATGCCGGTAATATGAAGGAACAGGGAAATAATGACGGTAATATGAAGGAACAGGGACATAATGCCTGTAATATGAAAGAACCGGGACATAATGCCGGTAATATGAAGGAACAGGGACATAATGCCTGTAATATGAAGGAACAGGGACATAATGCCGGTAATATGAAGGAACAGGGACATAATGCCGGTAATATGATGGAACAGGGACATAATGCCAGTAATATGAAGGAACAGGGACATAATGCCTGTAATATGAAGGAACAGGGACATAATGCCGGTAATATGAAGGAACAGGGAAATAATGCCTGTAATATGAAGGAACAGGGACATAATGCCTGTAATATGACGGAACAGGGACATAATGCAGGTAATATGAAGGAACAGGGACATAATGCCGGTAATATGAAGGAACAGAGACATAATTCCTGTAATATGAAGGAACAGGGACATAATGCCGGTAATATGAAGGAACAGGGACATAATGCCGGTAATATGAAGGAACGGGGATATAGTGCCTGTAATATGAAGGAAAAGGGACATAAGGCCTGCAATAAGAAGTAACAGGGATATAATGCCGGTAATATGAAGGAGAAGGGACATAATGCCGGTCATATGAAGGAGCAGGGACATAATGCCGGTAATATGAAGGAGCAGGGACATAATGCCGGTAATATGAAGGAACAGGGACATAATGCCTGTAATATGAAAGAACAGGGACATAATGCCGGTAATATGAAGGAACAGGGACATAATGCCGGTAATATGAAGGAACGGGAATATAGTGCCTGTAATATGAAGGAACAGGGACATAATGGCAGTAATATGAAGGAACAGGGAAATAATGCCGGTAATATGAAGGAACAGGGACATCATTCCTGTAATATGAAGGAACAGGGACATAATGCCGGTAATATGAAGGAACAGGGACATAATGCCAGTAATATGAAGGATCAGGGACATAATGTCTGTAATATGTAGGAACAGGGACATCATGTCTGTAATATGAAGGAACAGGGACATAATGCCTGTAATATGAAGGAACAGCGACATAATGCCTATAATATGAAGGAACAGGGACATAATGCCGGTAATATGATGGAACAGGGACATAATGCCTGTAATATGAAGGAACAGGGACATAATGGCGGTAATATGATGGAACAGGGACATAATGCCAGTAATATGAAGGAACAGGGACATAATGCCTGTAATATGAAGGAACAGGGACATAATGCCGGTAATATGAAGGAACAGGGAAATAATGCCTGTAATATGAAGAAACAGGGACATCATGCCTGTAATATGACGGAACAGGGACATAATGCAGGTAATATGAAGGAACAGGGACATAATGCCGGTAATATGAAGGAAAAGGGACATCATGCCTGTAATATGAAGGAACAGGGACATAATGCCGGTAATATGAAGGAAAAGGGACATAATGCCGGTAATATGAAGGAAAAGGGACATAAGGCCTGTAATATGAAGGAGCAGGGACATAATGCCGGTAATATAAAGGAAAAGGGACATAATGCCTGTAATATGAAGGAACAGGGACATAATGCCGGTAATATGAAGGAACAGGGACATAATCCCTGTAATATGAAGGAACAGGGACATAATGCCTGTAATATGAAGGAACAGGGACATCATTCCTGTAATATGAAGGAACAGGGACATAATGCTGGTAATATGAAGGAACAGAGACATAATGCCTGTAATATGACGGAACAGGGACATAATGCAGGTAATATGAAGGAACAGGGACATAATGCCGGTAATATGAAGGAAAAGGGACATCATGCCTGTAATATGAAGGAACAGGGACATAATGCCGGTAATATGAAGGAAAAGGGACATAATGCCGGTAATATGAAGGAAAAGGGACATAAGGCCTGTAATATGAAGGAACAGGGACATAATGCCGGTAATATGAAGGAAAAGGGACATAATGCCTGTAATATGAAGGAACAGGGACATAATGCCGGTAATATGAAGGAACAGGGACATAATCCCTGTAATATGAAGGAACAGGGACATAATGCCTGTAATATGAAGGAACAGGGACATCATTCCTGTAATATGAAGGAACAGGGACATAATGCCGGTAATATGAAGGAACAGGGACATAATCCCTGTAATATGAAGGAACAGGGACATAATGCCTGTAATATGAAGGAACAGGGACATCATTCCTGTAATATGAAGGAACAGGGACATAATGCTGGTAATATGAAGGAAAAGGGACATAATGCCGGTAATATGAAGGAACAGGGACATAATGCCGGTAATATGAAGGAACGGGAATATAGTGCCTGTAATATGAAGGAACAGGGACATAATGCCAGTGATATGAAGGAACAGGGAAATAATGCCGGTAATATGAAGGAACAGGGATATAATGCCTGTAATATGAAGGAACAGGGACATAATGCCGGTAATATGAAGGAACAGGGACATAATGTCGGTAATATGAAGGAAAAGGAAAATAATGCCTTTAATATGAAGGAACAGGGACATAATGCCGGTAATATGAAGGATCAGGGACATAATGCCTGTAATATGAAGGAACAGGGACATAATGCCGGTAATATGAAGGAACAGGGACATAATGCCGGTAATATGATGGAACAGGGAAATAATGTCTGTAATATGTAGGAACAGGGACATCATGTCTGTAATATGAAGGAACAGGGACATAATGCCTGTAATATGAAGGAACAGCGACATAATGCCGGTAATATGAAGGAACAGAGACATAATGCCTGTAATATGAAGGAACAGGGACATAATGCCGGTAATATGATGGAACAGGGACATAATGCCTGTAATATGAAGGAACAGAGACATAATGCCTGTAATATGAAGGAACAGAGACATAATGCCTGTAATATGAAGGAACAGAGACATAATGCCTGTAATATGAAGGAACAGAGACATAATGCCTGTAATATGAAGGAACAGAGACATAATGCCTGTAATATGAAGGAACAGAGACATAATGCCTGTAATATGAAGGAACAGGGACAAAATGGCGGTAATATGAAGGAACAGGGACATAATGCCTGTAATATGAAGGAACAGGGACATAATGCCGGTAATATGAAGGAACAGGGAAATAATGCCTGTAATATGAAGGAACAGGGACATAATGCCTGTAATATGACGGAACAGGGACATAATGCAGGTAATATGAAGGAACAGGGACATAATGCTGGTAATATGAAGGAACAGAGACATAATTCCTATAATATGAAGGAACAGGGACATAATGCCAGTAATATGAAGGAACAGGGACATAATGGCGGTAATATGAAGGAACGGGGATAAAGTGCCTGTAATATGAAGGAAAAGGGACATAAGGCCTGCAATATGAAGTAACAGGGATATAATGCCGGTAATATGAAGGAGCAGGGACATAATGCCGGTAATATGAAGGAGCAGGGACATAATGCCGGTAATATGAAGGAGCAGGGACATAATGCCGGTAATATGAAGGAACAGGGACATAATGCCTGTAATATGAAAGAACAGGGACATAATGCCTGTAATATGAAAGAACAGGGACATAATGCCGGTAATATGAAGGAACAGGGACATAATGCCGGTAATATGAAGGAACGGGAATATAGTGCCTGTAATATAAAGGAACAGGGACATAATGCCGGTAATATGAAGGAACAGGGACATAATGCCTGTAATATGAAGGAACAGGGACATAATGCCTGTAATATGAAGGAACAGGGACATCATTCCTGTAATATGAAGGAACAGGGACATAATGCTGGTAATATGAAGGAACAGAGACATAATGCCGGTAATATAAAGGAACAGGGACATAATGCCGGTAATATGATGGAACAGGGACATAATGCCTGTAATATGAAGGAACAGGGACATAATGCCTGTAATATGAAGGAACAGGGACATAATGCTGGTAATATGAAGGAACAGAGACATAATTCCTGTAATATGAAGGAACAGGGACATAATGCCGGTAATATGAAGGAACAGGGACATAATGCGGTAATATGAAGGAACAGGGACATAATGCATGTAATATGAAGGAACAGGGAAATAATGCCGGTAATATGAAGGAACAGGGACATAATGCCGGTAATATGAAGGAACGGGGATATAATGCCTGTAATATGAAGGAACAGGGACATAAGGCCTGCAATATGAAGTAACAGGGATATAATGCCGGTAATATGAAGGAGCAGGGACATAATGCCGGTAATATGAAGGAGCAGGGACATAATGCCGGTAATATGAAGGAGCAGGGACATAATGCCGGTAATATGAAGGAACAGGGAAATAATGACGGTAATATGAAGGAACAGGGACATCATGCCGGTAATATGAAGGAACAGGGACATAATGCTGGTAATATGAAGGAACAGAGACATAATTCCTTTAATATGAAGGAACAGGGACATAATGCCGGTAATATGAAGGAACAGGGACATAATGCCGGTAATATGAAGGAACGGGGATATAGTGCCTGTAATATGAAGGAAAAGGGACATAAGGCCTGCAATATGAAGTAACAGGGATATAATGCCGGTAATATGAAGGAGCAGGGACATAATTCCTGTAATATGAAGGAACAGGGACATAATGCCTGTAATATGAAGGAACAGGGACATAATGCCGGTAATATGAAGGAACAGGGACATAATGCCGGTAATATGAAGGAACGGGGATATAGTGCCTGTAATATGAAGGAAAAGGGACATTAGGCCTGCAATATGAAGTAACAGGGATATAATGCTGGTAATATGAAGGAACAGAGACATAATTCCTGTAATATGAAGGAACAGGGACATAATGCCTGTAATATGAAGGAACAGGGACATAATGCCGGTAATATGAAGGAACAGGGACATAATGCCGGTAATATGAAGGTACAGGGAAATAATGCCGGTAATATGAAGGAACAGGGACATAATGCCTGTAATATGAAGGAACAAGGACATAATGCCGGTAATATGAAGGAACAGGGACAAAATGCCTGTAATATGAAAGAACAGGGACATAATGCCTGTAATATGAAGGAACAAGGACATAATGCCGGTAATATGAAGGAACAGGGACAAAATGCCTGTAATATGAAGGAACAGGGACATAATGCCGGTAATATGATGGAACAGGGACATAATGCCTGTAATATGAAGGAACAGGGACATAATGGCGGTAATATGATGGAACAGGGACATAATGCCAGTAATATGAAGGAACAGGGACATAATGCCTGTAATATGAAGGAACAGGGACATAATGCCGGTAATATGAAGGAACAGGGAAATAATGCCTGTAATATGAAGGAACAGGGACATAATGCCTGTAATATGACGGAACAGGGACATAATGCAGGTAATATGAAGGAACAGGGACATAATGCTGGTAATATGAAGGAACAGAGACATAA